>NC_141023.1:9585000-9700000 GCF_052040795.2 Danio rerio
TGTAGTTCAACAGATTATTCAGCACAAAAATCTGATCACTTTTACAAATGATCAACTAGAAGTCAAGTTATTATTTGTTGCTCTTACAACTGGGATCGATAACTTTTGTCATGTATAAGGACGCAACAAAGATACTTTACTCACGTGACCTGGCCAATTTGATAAGTGCTCCAAACCACTGAAACCACAAAGTTTCGAAGTTTCATGATGCAGTGCTTCGAAATCAGCCATTACTACCTCACACATCCTGCAATATGAAGCTTCCGGCTCTAGGATTGTCCCCGGTGGTTGGTGGCGGTACACATCATAAACCCCACCTACTCGATGTAAGAGCGTACTCACACTATGTACAGTTGCCTAAAATCGGGCCAAAGCATGCTTGTCCCCCCTCCCGTCTCCCCCGACAGCCCGCACTCATATTACATTCGGGCCTGGGTACGCTTACATCATCGATGATGCGCTGTTCAGTAAGCGCAGTGGAGATTTCCTTAGTTATATGGTTTTGGTCGTTTGATATGCGGTGACACACAGTCAAATATTTTGCAGAACAGATCAGCCACTTTTGACGCTCATAAACAATCAAAGTCCTCGTGCTGCAGGAATTCGCTGAAGGTGCACAGGGGTTCGCTGAAGGTGTAGCTGAAGTGCAGTGAGGGGATTGAGTCTTTAAAACTCAAACAACAGTTTGCTTTCATTGAACAGTAAGAATGATTAATTAATCCATATGAAACAGTTGCTTAAAAGTCACGTCTCGCTTTCAGTTTCGGGCTCAGGTGCGTTTTGCACTCACACACAAGCATACCGCACCAAAGCCCAAGTAAACAGCACTCTGGCACACCTCTTCCAACCGGGCCAGGGCCAGCCAAGTGAACTGTGCCTGATCCTGATACAGAGCACTCACGCTTCTCAAACGAAACGGAAAACGGGCCTGGGCACGGTTCGGATAAAATAGTATGAGTACGTCCTTAATGAATCCAAATAAACCAGTAATGTTTTCCAAAAGATGAGTTTGGTCATTTAAGGTAGATGTTATAATTTTTTATTATGCATTTGATTTTAGCTAGTAATTTGATAAAAATGGGGCATGTCATCATGAATGACAGCTTCTCTGAGTGGACTGTCAGAGCTTAGAGAGAAGACTGGAGAAATAACAAACTATTCCTTTGATTACTGTGCTATTTCACACTGAGAAAATGAGCTGTTCAGCAGTAAACTGTGCTAATTGGAATACAGGATATGATCAAATGCTTACATTTGTTTGGTAAGGTTAAAAGTGGGCTTTAAACTAACTTATAAATGTTATTAGATAAGATAACAGGCCTAACCTTTTTCAACCGTCTACGCGACAGACCGTATATTCTATAGCCTATTGTTAAACCCAACTCTCACAGGAAACAATCTGCATTTTTATATTAAAAAAAATAATAATAATAATAGTTCTGTGTGATTTAGGAGCCATTTTCCTCAAATGAACCCCAAAAATCTCCCCAACAAGGTCAGAATTTATTGGTATTACTATAATCGTGGGGATATTTGCTCCCCACAATATAAGGAACAAGGTACACACACACACACACACACACACACACACACACACACACACACACACACACACACACACACACACACACACACAGCTATCTTTATGGGAACTTGCCATACGTATACTCTGTATTTTATATTCTACAGACGGTATATTCGGTCCCTGTTTTCCTTATGAAGACCAAAAAAAAAAAAAAAGTCCCCACAAGGTCAAATTTGTTGTTTTTGGGTCCCTCAACAAAGTCAGTACAACCACATGCACACAGACAAACACACTTGTACAGCTATCTTTATGGGGACATACCATAGACATTCTATATATTGCACAGACTGTATATTTTGTCCCTGATTTCCTCATGGAGACCAAAAAACATGTCCCCACAAGGTCAAAATGTAGTGTTATTTGGGTTCCACAACATGGGGGATACAAGATACACACACACTGGTATTAGTGCTTTACAGGGACTATCCATTGGCAAAGTCTATTTTATACAGCAAACAACGCTTATTACATGATCCAACAATACCACTGCCCCTAAACACGTCATTATACAAAAAAAAAATGTCCTGTTAAACTACCAAAACCAGTACACAAAAACATAATTATACAGCTATCTTTATGGGGACTTCCCATGGACATACTCTATATTGGTATTGGTGTTTTACAGGGACTCTCTATTGGCATAAAGTAATTTATACAGCAGAAAATGCTTTAAAACTTATAAATGACCCTCGTTAGGTATGATTAAGCATTTTTGAATTATTTATTTAATTTAAATTATGACACAAGACAACCTCGTAAAGCAGTGTAATAGAGTACAACTAGGTCATGCACATGTCATGCAAAAAACTGTCCTTGTAAACCACCAAAACCAGCAGACACAAACACACACACGTCAGTCCACATCACTGCCACTCAGCTGCACACACAGAGAGCGAGAACCGAGGTGAGCAGGCGATGTCTGACAGGTTTAGAAGAACTATAATCACCAGAAGTATGAAACAAATTTGACACAATGGAGGCGATTGGATCGGTCAGCGGCTCCTTCACCTGCCCGAGCGTTTGTGCCGGTCTCAAAGCACAGCAAATCACACATGAAATTGCTTTAATATCGCAGTTGTTTCTCTTGTACTGTAATGGAGAGAAAATTCCATCATCTTTTTTTAGTCTACACCATCATGTTTGTTCAATCTATTATGCTGCATTTGTTTCATGTAGAACAAAAACAGAATTTTGAAGAGATTTTAGATGAAGCACTGTTAAAAAAATTATGATTTTATTGGTAAAAACTAGGGTAGTGACGAGACGCCTACTCTATGAGATGAGACGAGACACGTATTAGTGTTCATGAGAACGAGACAAGATTTTTAACCTATTATAAAGAAAAAAGACCAATTGCAAAAGTGTTTAGGTGCTTTTTTTAAAAATCAACTTGTAATGAATGTTATTATACTTCTATTTTAATGAACTATGCAGTAAAGGACATGCGAACACTGCTAAATATTTTGCTAATTTGTGAACGGGAAATTGGTGTTTATTCAACTGAAAAAAATTAATCACACAATGCAAAAGAACTTAGGTGTTTTTTAACTGTGTATTTTATTAAAATTTTAATGAATTATGTGGCTTAAAGCAACGATTCCTAACAGGAGGTTCCTGGCCTACAAGGGGGCCCCAGCGAACTTTGTGGGGGGGTCATATTTTAAAAAATTCCTAGCTGTGGACAATTAGGAGAATGATCATGTTGCCTTAGTTCATTTTATCCCCTAGATCAGTGGTCCTCAACCACATGGATCAATTGGTACCGGGCCACACAAGAAATCATTAATTATTTTAGTTTTATTTATTATTCGAGTTTGAACTTTTATTTTGAAAAGTCTTTTATTTAGAAAAATTACCGTATTCTCTCGCGTACATTTCGGTCACTTGAGTGGCCAAATTTAACCCACAAGTAGCAAAATAAGTAAGAAACGGACGACTTTGGAAAGTTTCTTTGCTTAGGGGAAAAGGCCCAGAGAACGACCCATGAACTGCCAAGGAATGGATCCACAACCCATTTGTCAACAAATCAGGTGAATCCAGCATGTCTGTGCAAGAAGATCAACTGATGGAGATTGCAAAACGATGGCGGCCTTTTAGGGGGCGTTATTTCCTGATGTTAAAATAGGAACCAAATCCTTCCCATTTGGTGGCACAACACAACACTGTGTTCGCTATAAAAGGAAAACATATTAAATGCTTGATGTAATCATAACTTTAAAATGCGATGAGATTATTTAAATGATGTGCGCGCTTTTGGTTTCATTTTCACTGCCAAGTGCGGTTCATACTTACCGCGTGGCTCCCAAACGATTACTCCGTGCCACAAACTGAATGTTATTTTCAACTTTATTACCTGGTATTTACAGCCTATGTAGGTTCTGTTCACTAAAGTAGACATAAATAAAAGTCGCGCACCTGCCCTCTCCGTGGTAACAGCTCACAGTCAGCTCACGTCACGTGTGATTTCGCAGCCGCGAATACATCATTACATGAAGACAGAAATGACATTTTTGGGTGAATTATACCTTATGAACACATTATGTCAGGGGTTTTCCAATATTATTGTATATAAAGACAAATAACTAGAGAAAGATCCAGAAGGGCATCCTGCTGATTTGATTCAGAATGACACTTGTTTGTCAGACGGCTCGGCTTTCATTCACCGTCATTCATTTTAAAAAGCACCCACTCCATTTTATGTGCATATATTGTACTTAAATGCATAAACTCTATATGTGCCTGATAGTTAGATGTGGAGCTAACGTTAATCAGATTCACTCTAATGAGCACATAAAAATCGTCATCATAATTTACTCGAGTGCACGCCTCAATGTCTCGCGCCCCCCTTAATAGGTGCTGGCGCCCCCTGGCGGAGCACACCCCACAGTTTGAAAACCCGTGGATTATGTGACACTTTAACTCCATTTAAAGGTGTCCACGTTGCTGAGAAAGAAGATTTGTACGGCCGCCTTTGCTTCTCTCCTGAACTTGAAAATATGATAGGGGTGTCAAAATTTATTGTTTCTTCGGTGCACTGCGATGCAGACGTGGACAATTCGGTATCGGTTCAGTAATAATCATAACCGGTTATTATGTAGTGACGTCATTTATCTCCTATACTCTCTGTTGCGAGGGAGGCGAGCGCGGGTATTTACAACACTCAGCCAACTCAGGGCCGCCCCGTGGCATAGGCTAATGCTAAGGGCGCTGTATATCCAGGGGGCGCCAAAAATGAGCGCGGTTCAGTTGGTTTTGTTTTCGATATTCCTGACACATTCAGTTATAGACGGCAATAACTCAAAAACCTCTTACCCTAAAAAGATTTAAAGTGTGTTTCCTACAGAAAGACAAAGCTGGTTATGTTTCACAGCTGTCTTTTTCTTTTCCACGCTCGACATTACGACCACTGCTCCCTTTAAGCCCTTGCAATATGTGTTTAGCCGAGAGAGCTCGCGCTGGGAGGAGCTCTCAGTAAGGGACCGTCGGAAAAGTGCTTATTTTTTTCATTTTTTTTTTTTTTCGTTTTTCTGCTCCGCTCAGCGCGAGCTCTCCCTGTTACGAGGGCTTAAGTGTGTGTGACAGACACAGTGTGGTGCTGTGTGTCTGTGTGTTTATACAGACAGCTTGGTATAGCCTCCTCGCTAAAATATAACACTGTATATGAAAAGCATCGTCAATGCACCGTGATGCACCAAGACATCGAATTGAAACGAATCGAAGGCATGATAATCGTAACCGAACCGAACCGTGAGACCAGTATAAGTTCACACCTCTAAAATATGATTTGCAAAATCGTAGAAATGCTGGATTAAGATCGTCTAGGTCGAATCGAGATCGCAATCTTTTTTTGGAATAATAGTGAAGCTCTAGTTCAGAGCAGAAAATCCAATATTCTGAAAGGTGTAATAAATAATATGATGGGTGTTTTGAGCTGAAACTTAACAGACACATTCTGGAGACACAAAAGACTTAAATATTGAAAAAGGAGTAAAATAGGTGCCCTTTAAAAGTGATTTCACACCTCACATTCTACACACAAAAAATTTTTTTGTTGCTTGTTTAAACTACTTATTTAAAATGAGCTGAAACAGCACAATTTTTGAGTTTTTTTTTTTTTGGGGGGGGGGGGTTAACTTATTTGTTTTATGTTCTTTCAACTAAAATTTGTCAAATCAATTACGTTTACTTTATCGATTTGTGTTGGGACAACTCAAAGGAATTGTGTGGAACCAGCCATTTATTATTTTCTATGGTTTGTAATATTTTTTATTTGATATCCAGATGGCTGTATCTTGACCAAATAATTTCAAATCTTCAACCATACATCAGTGAAAAGACTTATTCAGCTTTGAGGTGTATACATCTCAATTAAAAATTGAAAAATGGACACTCACGACTGGTTTTTGGTCCAGGATCACACACTGTCCGTGAGCATCTGTTAAGCAATTACAGAAAAGTTTGAGTATAGTCTTTCTCTTGTGTAATGTCTCTTACTTTCCCCTTTCCAAATGGAAATGTAATTGCTCTGGTTTGCAGCTCTCAAATTAAATATGTTGGCATCCTCGTGAATCATTGACGTTTGATGTTAATGACGTCAAAGCCGTGCAAATTTGATTTGAGAGCTCCATTATGATTTGCATGGATGATTGGATTCGAGATGCGAGTTTCAGTTTGTTCCTCACACAAGACCAGATAACTTAAAGAGACAGTTCACACAAAAATGAAAATTGCCTCATCATTTACTATCTGTCATGCGGTTAGAATCCTATTGAGTTACTTTCTTCTGTTGAACACAAAAGAAAATATTCAGAAAAGAGCTGATTGCTGACAGTCATTGACTTCTGCAGTAGGAAAAAGAAATACTCTGGATGTCAATAGGTGTCAGCTACAAGGGTTTTTCTTCTCATTATTATTTTTTTTTTTAAATGAGTAAATGATGACAGAAATTTCTCTTCAAATGTACCTTTCACTAGACTTCAACTTCAAATTTAATCCTTAAGCTGTATTGTGGTTGCCAGAAATCTACTGTAAAATAATGGTACAATGTGTAAGAGAAATTGCACAATTTCTATGGTAAATTATCACAAATTTAAAGCCTTAATGCACCAATGTTTTGAAGTTCTAATATTAACACATCATAGCTTTGGTACTCAAACAACAAAAATGACAAAAACACAACCAGAAGCATGTGAGGATGACATTCTGACCCTAGCAAACTAGATCACACCTGCTTTAGCCATGGTACAACAACAAAGTTCCTTGATTATTACTATTATGCCAGAATGAGAGTATAGTTGCCAGCTATGTCGACCAACAAAATATCTATTTGTTTGTCTTTCCATTGTTCTTAATATATGAAGTGACAACAGAAGTGTTAAGCTTTAAAATTGATCATTTTTAAAACTCTTTGGTCCATTTTTAAACACGATGCTAACGTTCTAATCTGGTTCAATCGTCTATGCTAAACTGAAGTTGCTCTCGACAGACTGAGATCGGCTGAATAGACTCAAAAATGGTACAATGAAACTGTTATCCCTCTCAGGCTCAAATTAAGTTTTAGAAACAGGAAAAACCTGATATATAGGGAAAATTATCATATGGTGTAGTACAATAGAATCCTGGCTTTTGTTTTTTAGAGAGACCTTAACATGCAAGGCGTTCTGGGATGTTGCAGATTTGCAACATTGGCCCAGTGTGGTAATTAGACACTGACGACTGAATATGATATGAACAATAACTTTTTATATACAACTTTTCAAACAATGTAACAAATGGCTTTTCAGTGGCAGAACAACAACAAAAACAATATGGCATCCAAATCCAATATCTCAAATCCTCATTGAGGAGGTCATGTTTCCAAGTCACTTTGTCGTGGTAATCAAAGACTTTTTTGTGTGTTTTGTAACTGTTTGTTGCTAATAGACAACCAATTCCTGCAGTGGTACTTCTGAGTAAAAAAAACTCATACAATATGTATCTGGAGTAATAAGGTAGTTAATTTTTAACTGTTGCAAATCAGCAACGCCTGCCTTGAGAGGGTTAAACTCTAGGAGAGCTATAAAATGAGTCTATTTTCAAAAACAGTTAAGTATTCCTTTAAGTCTGAAACTAATGATACTTTAATAATCAATAAAGAATTAAAGTCTTTTAAAAACAAACAATCTAATCTGCTTTCCTACTATAAAAACAAAACAAAAAATGCTGTAACATAGATGAAAAATTCTAAGAAATAAAACCTTCATCAGATTTCTCATCACGGCACACTCCTAAAAAATGCTGGGTTGTTGTAAACCACCAAAATTGTAAAATATGGACAAACCCAATGACAGGTACTTTTTTTTATGAAAATTATACTAATTTAACCCAATGGTTGCATGTGCCCACATTTAACCCAACACTGGTGTTACAACAACCCAGCATTTTTAGAATGCATCCAAATAAGCCTTTATGCGATTTCAAATATTTCTTTGTTTTTTTATTATCTTGGTCTTTTTATCTCTGGTTTTTATGCACGTATCTTTCACCTCTATACTATTTATATGTATTTATTACACGGCTGTCTGAAATACTTGGTTCTGATTGGTCATTCAAATTATGCTATTCCCACATAACAATAGTTGAAACTAATAACACAGACTCATCCAGATACTTCAAATCATCTTCACCTTGATCGTCAGTGAATACATTCACAACCGTTTTGGCTGACTAATATGCAGGTCAGTGCATTCTCCATTCAGCCTTTTCTGTTTGTTAATTTGCCTTTCATGTAATCATAAACTATGGACCCTTTTCACATTTCTCAACAGCAGAAGTCGTCATAGTTGGGTAAACTTAGAGCGGAGTGAATGGCAGAGGTCAACAAATAATTTGTTTAAAATCATTTTCGCTGTAATAATAAAAGAAACTCAACGATGGTGTTGATTTGCAGAAAAAGCTAAAGAAATAGTTTGAGACTGATAACGGTAGCCAAAAGAGAGAACAACGTCAAATTTACTGTCCGGCCCCTATAGACGCTCCATTAGAAACACCTCACATAATTCATTTTTGTATAATTATACATACAGTACATTCATACAACACATTCGCACTTTCTTTTTTTTAATCAAAATATAAAAAAAAAAAATGTAAATATTTAAGATGCTGATGACCATTAAACGGGTCATAGTCTTGTGAAAAGGGTGTATTACGACTTAGGGCAATGTTTTATATCAAATTTTTTATGTTTTGTGGCAAGTAGCTGTATAATGCTGTGTTCACACCAGACGCGGAACGCTCTGATAAATCGTGCTATTCGCACGTAAATAGCTGCGTGAACATTTGAGGTTACTCGCTTCAATCGCACGTCAAATCCGCTTCATTCGCGTGTCAAATTCAGTTCTGAACAGCTGCAGATTCGCGTGATGGGCTTCGTTGCTAAATGGCTAACATGGATTTTATGAAGAAAACAACAGTGTTTATGTGCTTTATGAAGGCTGATAAACAGCGTTGATACTTTTAGGGTCGTGTCTGGGTCCACTACATCATTTCAGAGGCGCATCCAGCTCTGTGAGCTCATAAACTCCTCCAGAAACTTAACCTGGCTGACGGAGGCTTTCAGTGGTGCTTCTGACTGAGCCAAGCCCAGTTTGATGAACTTGTTGTCGGTGTCGGCTGGAGGATTTCCCCTGGGACACCGACAACAGGCGATACGTCACAATCACGCCCCCACAAGAGCAAGCTCCTGATAGGTTAACGCGGCACGAATGTCCGCTGAAGTACAGATTTTCGCACTCGAACGATTTGCGCAAAATGCGCGTCAAACGGCCAAAACGCTCAATTCGCACTTATCGCAGAATTCGCGTCATTCGTGCCACACCATTCACGGGTATCGTTCCGCAGGATGTCTATTCGCGCATTTGCATTGACTTAACATGTAAATCACTTGCGCTTGACGCCCGTTCCGCGTCTGGTGTGAACACAGCATCAGAAGCAGTATAAAGTACACCCAGGATGTTTGTTTTCACAGAATAAAGCCCTTCAGTCTTTTTACAACAGTGCTCTGCTTTGCGTCGGGCTACCGATAAACCTGTCTGGATTTATTCTGCGATAACAATCTCCTGGATGTACTTTAGTAAAAGTTTTAATGCTTGTCCAAACTACTTATTTAAAATGAGCTGAATCAACAAAAGTTGAGTTTTTTTGGAACAGTTTAATTGTTTGATCTTTAATTCAATTCAATTTGTAAAACAATGAAGTGACCTTAATGTGTGTTGGGAGAACATGAAGGAATTGTAGAACCCTGCATTTTTTTACATTGTAAAGTGCTTTGAGATGCTATGTTTAAAGACGTTAAACATTCAAACTCCAACACCTCAAACGGTTAATAAAACTAAATATTGAAAACTCAATTTTTCAACAATTAAAATAAAGAAATATCAGCACTTCTCTGACGTTTCTCCTAAAAAAGCCCCAAGTGATCTAATTAGTCAGCTCTAAAAGGTCTGAAAGACCTTAATAAAAATTCAAACATTACTGACCACATTGAGCAATCCGAGCTGCTCCACATTCATTATAAAGTCCCCATGAACTGGAAGCAGCGACCGTTTTTATCATATTGTGACGCAGTTCCGAGAGAATATTAAATGAGAAAACAGTATGCGTGGCTTGTTTCTTCTTCTCTGAGCTGATTGGATGTAGTAAAGTAGGCATTTCATTTAGAAAGATCAGGAAAAGGGTTTGGGGAAAATTATTACAACCCAACAGACTCCTCCTGCTCACCATTTCTGTTTGTTGTCAAAACTGACAGATGGAGGGGTGTGGTTAAGTATGTTAGCCACGCCCAATACCTCAGACTAACCTAATCTGAGAAATTAACTGAAAGCAAACAGTGCATTTTCAGATCAAACTATTGTTTTTCTTAACGACATGCACAGATGAATTGTTCACCATTAAACTAGCAATGTGAGCTAACAAAATCTTTATGGCTAGGTTTGATTTCATGCGGACTTTAACGCTTGCATGATGAGTGACTAAGCTCTGTCTGTTTCAGGTTTTTTCTGAGAACTGAAATACTCAACATTACATTGAAGCGAAACACATGAGAGTCTTGTGAGTGGTGAAAGAGCAAAATCTGAGATGAGAAGCAGAGAAGAGGAGAGCTGAGCTTCATGAAACTGAATTTAGAAAGGAGCCCTTCAGGGGCCAAACCCACATCCACAAATATCTACTGTAAAGAGAGACGCTGAGGAAAAAAACACACACACACGCACCTGCTTTAGAGCTGTATCAGATCAGGGAGATACACACATATGCTTTTACATGAACATGCAGATCACTCCAGAGACAGATGATGGGGTTGTGTCCTCCTGTAAAAAATAAATAAATAAATAAATAAATAAATCACAGCACACCAAACACTTTCTGAATAAAGAAAAACTAAAAACATGCATGTAATCGGACCAAGAATACAGCCAGGCATAGCCTGAATGTCTGCATGTGCAATTAAGAGTATTTTTAGCTACACTGAAACAAACCCTCATTGAATCCACTTTAATAAATCACTTCAACTTCTTACACCTAAAAGAATAAAGTTTTTCCAACTTATTTATTATTGAAAACCATAATTAAGTGCAAACTAATTTATTCATGTAGTCTGATGTTCATTTCCACAGAACAAATCTAACCAAATATTTTGGTTTCATCTAAACAAGAAAAACAGATAAAGTGTTTATTAAACGGCACAAACCAACACAAACGAATGACGCCAGTTTTGTGCAATTTAGAGGAATTAATGGAGCGCAGAGTGACGTTGCGGCTCCCGAAGTGTATTGATTAGGCAATATCTAAACAATAAAAACCGGTAAAGTGTTTATTTTAATAACACAAACCAGAACAAATCCAGCACAAACGAATGACATCAGTTTTGTGCGACTTAGACAACCTGGAGTGGAGAGTGACGTCACGGCTCCCAAAATACTTTGACAAGACAATATCTAAACAGTAAAAATACAGTATTTTTTAATGGCACAAACCAGCACAAACGGATGACACCAGTTTTGTGCAATTTAGAGGAAATAATGGAGCACAGAGTGACGTCACGGCTCCTTAAGTGTTTCAATTAGGCAATATCTAAACAATAAAAAACAGATAAAGTGTTGAGTGTTTATTTTAAAAGCACATACGAGAAAAAATCCAGTACAAACGAATGACATCAGTTTTGTGCGACGTAGACAACCTGGAGTGGAGAGTGACGTCACGGCTCCCAAAACACTCTGATAAGTCAATATCTAAACAGTAAAAATAGATACAGTATTTTTTTTTAACGGCACAAACCAGCACAAACAAATGACACCAGTTTGCTGTGATTTAGACAACCCGAGGTGAAGAGTATCGTCATGGCTCCCGAAATATTTTAATTATAACTAAACAACAAAAATAGATAAAGTGTTTATTTTAACGGCACAAACGAATGACACCAGTTTGGCATGATTTAGAGGAAATGGGGTGGAGAGTGACATCACGGCTCCTGAAATATTTTGCTTATATCTAAACGAGGAAAACGGATACAGTGTTTGTTTTAACGGCACAAACCAGCACAAACGACCTGTACTGATTTGAAGTCATTTGAGCAACATGGGATGGAAAGTGACATCATATGGTCAAAAAAATAATGCTTGATAGCTCAGACTCCAAACCAGCACAAACGTTTGTTTTTGTGGCACAAATGAGCACAAACGTAGCATAAATGAATGGCATAGTTTTGGGAATGTTTTGCTTTTATGGGGTGCCAACTTCATGGAGGTGTTGTTACAAGCTGAAGAGCAATTCCAGCGTTTTGGATGTGACATATTTAAGTAAAAACTTAAACCATAAATACAAAGAGAAAGTCTGTTAACATTATATTGAAACATCTATTTATAGTTTCCAAGGCTACAAACCAGATTTATGAAATATCAATCTGTAAACATAATTTATATTTTACTGCACAACCCAAAAGAAACAATGATAATCAAAAGGATAAGAGCTGCTCTCTACAGAACAAACATGCTTGAGTTTATTTGCATTCCTGCGGAAAAAAGCTGGGTTTTGGATGTGACATCTCTTCGTTTTGGATGTGACAGATGTGAAATTGGCATTTATGTGACTTCGGTAAATCAAACAGAATTATTTAAAAATCATTGACAAAGACATTTTAGAGCATTTTACACTACTGCAAAAGACAAGCCCACACAAAAAAATAGAAGGGTTTTGCCATTTAGGTGAAAACTTAATATTCTTCATGGCATGGTTGACATTTGCATGGAATTGCTCAGAAGTTTTTTTTTTTTTTTTCACTTTTTTCAGTGTATACAGTGCTCAGTATAAATGAATAGACTCCTCGCAGATCTCTTTTGTTATAGCTTAATATAGAAAATATGAATTTACTATGATAATATATCTGTGCATATATATTAGATCAGTCAGTATCAAAAATTAACAGACTAACAGAAGATCACGGTGCAAAAATTAGCACACCCAAACTCATATAATATGTTGGAAGACATATTACATTAAATTTAACTTGGCAAAATCATTAGAAACATGGACTATATTACATGTGGATGAAATTTCATATTTGCCATTTTTTGGGGTACCTCATTTGATTTTAGATGTATTATATTTTATTTCTATTCTATTCATTTTGTGCCCTGAGGAAGGCTTTTAAGTCGATTTGGTTGTGCCCAACTGAGCCTGGTTTCTCTCAAGGTTTTTTCCTTCACTTTCATCAATTGATGAAGTTTGTTCCTTGCCAATGGCTTGCATGGTTCGGGACTTGTAGAGCTGCGCATTGATGTATATGCTCTTCAGTGTTTGGACTTTCAGCAGTGAAAATTACCTGAACTAAATTGAACTAACACCTGAACTACACTGAACATCAACTCTGAAAACTGGACTGATAGTTTCAATTTAGTAGAATGTCTATGTTAAGCTGCTCTGACACAATCTACATTCTAAAAGCAATATAGAAATAAAGATTAATTGAATTGCGTTGGGATTCATTTTATTTCATTTTGAAAAATGTTCTTTATTACAAGTCTTGCTGGAGTTTCCTATTTTTTCTACATTTGCATTTTGTCCACACATCTTGTATGGTGGTTGAGTGCTCCAGATCATCCCTTTCCAGTTATACTTTCATTCCTAAAGATGTTGTGACCAAATCATTTAATAAAACCATTTAGCTGAAATGCACCAAAATACATGATCAATATTCATTGAGAAATGCTCTTCAACATTCATTTTCAAATGCAGGGTTTCTGCAGGTTTAACCAGGTTAAATAAAAGACTTTTAAAGACGTTTTTAGGATGGTTATGAATGAAGTTTTAAACTTGGCTAAATGCTGAGTTTTTTTCTTGAATATCCAAGTTGGAAAAGATTTTCATTTACCCCATCCAAAAAAAGATTATAATTGAATACATTTAATAATACAATAATAATAATTATAAATATAGGTCAGACAGTATCCTCAGCAGTAAACAAATGGAGAACTTTTTAAAAAAATTGTTCATGTGAGGAAAGTATGGTAAATAAAATGCTATTGTAAAATAAAAAATTAGGGCAACGCAGTGGCGCAGTAGGTAGTGCTGTCGCCTCACAGCAAGTCGCTGATTCGAGCCTCTGCTGGGTCAGTTGGCGTTTCTATGTGGAGTTTGCATGTTCTCCCTGCGTTCGCGTGGGTTTCCTCCGGGTGCTCCGGTTTCCCCCACAGTCCAAAGACATGCGGTAAAGGGTGAATTGGGTAGGCTAAATTGTCTGTAGTGTATGTGTTTGTATGGATGTTTCCTAGAGATGGGTTGCGGCTGGAAGGGCATCCGCTGCGTAAAACATATGCTGGATAAGTTGGCGGTTTATTCCGCTGTGGCAACCCCAGATTATTAAAGGGACTAAGCCAAAAAGAAAATGAATGAAAAAATAAAAAGCTTTATTGAGATGGATTTTTGGTGGTCGTATGGGTCTTAATGGCCAGATTGGGCAGCCATACATGAAGGAAGGAAAAATAAGACCCGTTCAAAAACAATTAAGACCTACAACACAACATTTTAGAAGATTTAAGACTTTAAGGCCTAAAATTTTGCTTTTGAGATTAAAGACATTTTACGACTTTTTAAGACCCAGTGAAGATCCTGAAAAGGGCGTGTACTGATTTAATTTTTACAACAAGAGACAGTGTACATGAACCAACATTCCCCAAGAAAGTAAATTGTACCCAAATTAGCTCAAAGACTAGTTTTATTGGTGGTTCCTTAGCCAGATGTTAAAGCCCATGCCAATAAAAATATTAATTCAAACTAAAAACAAAAAGGGATAGTGGAAGTGGAGAAAGTTGCAACTCTTCTTCAGTTACTCTGAGATTTTTGGGGGATTTTGTTTTTGTAAAAATCCCCAAATGTTTATATATAATAAACCCACATCTATAGGACACGCACCCACATTGCTTTAATATGTGTATATATGATAATGTTTACAGAATTTAAACTTGAACAGACAAATCAAACATTGCAACTGACCCCAAACAGGGGGAATGTTGCAACAACCAATAAGGCCAAATGCAACATTCATTAAAATGAAATTTACAGGGTTGTTTTTATTTAGATTTTTTTTTTTTTTTTGATAAACAGACTGAAAGTAAATGTGTTAAATTTGCCATATAAATAGAGACTTTTAAAAGAACAAGCAACAACCAATTATCAGAACTAAAACTTTGAATACATTTGTTTTTTTTACTAGAAATCTAGTCTGAACCTTTACTAAACTTCTTCCTAAAACTTTTAAATTAATTCACGAATCAAAGAGTTAATTTATTTAAATTTACGTTGAAACTGTGATTTAATTTAAATTGCACATTATGGCAAGATTTTAAATGAATTTTGTAATTAGGGCTAGCTGCAACTATCCCAATCATGTCGACCATGATTAAACTGTCCATGCTAGGGAGATATAGTAGCTTTAACGCTTGATGGCCATGCCTATTTAAAGCTATGAAAACAGTGATTTAAATTAAACGAATGAATAATGTTTCACAAAAACAGATTAGACAGTATTAAGTTTTCTGAACATTAAAACAACTACTATTTTATCTAAAAATGAGTTTTATAAAGAAGGAATGGTCACATACGGCTGATTTCTCTCAGATTAAAGGAGGGTCTAACTGAGAACATGTAGCATGAATATCATCACTCTTGCTCATCCTTGAATGGAAGAACAAGTCTCAACTGTATCTGGATGCAGCCTTTATGATGCAAGCTGAGACTGCATCAGTCAGCGATGCAATGTCAGACACAATGCACTCAAATGGAGCGAGTGACGTCACTGTGACGGGTAGGGTTAGGTGAGCCCATTAAAAAGCATTGGATGCAGCCCAGATTGCACTGCACCAGGTCTGCAGCCAGACCCCTCTCACAAGTCTTGTTGCAACCAGTGTTGCCAGATTTGGAGGTTTTAAGTTTCATGTGCGTATCCCCCCCAGACCCAGACCTCCACCCCCCGGTCTTCTCTTACTACCTCACCTTTACAGAACCAAATCAACCCCCCAATAATCCGGTTATGATCTTCCCAAAGAGATACCATCTCCCCTCCAGATTTCTGGGAGGTTGTTTTTGCATCTCGGCGTGTTTTAGTGTTTTCTGGGCTGGAATCAGCCAGTTACATCTGGCGACATTGGAACCCACTCCCACTTCCCAAATGTATGCTAACCACTGCATTTGTATTACCGTTGTGTACACAGATATACCTCTTTTCCGCCAAATGTTGTTTATGTAGCTTCAAAAAGTTCCTGACGTTCGACCAGGAGTTTAAAGGGAAACGGTGGAGTCTATTTTTCCAGCTTTTCTTCAGGAGAATCTTGAGGTTTGTCCAGTGGGATTGTCTTCTCGGTAGCTGTAAATAAAAGCATCTGTTACACACACTAAGCAGGCGAGATGAATTCTCTCCTGGACCACTGTGACATCTGTCCTGTTAATAACAGAGGTGGGCTTACAAGGAAACATTGCTCCAATCTCAAACAAGTCACAAACCTTCTCCTGTTGAGCAGTTTCTCGACTAAATAATGTATAGGCAACGAGCAGGCTTCGTCGAGGATTTAGTTGGTCAATAATTGGCTCTTCGTTCAGGAATACGTGAGAAATCTGAAGTGTAATTCCTGAGGAAAGAGCGGCCTCCAGTGGCTGAGGAGGGAAACGCATCCAAACGACTGCTGGAATTAAATGAATAAACAATTAGCGTGTACAGCACGATGAAGTGTGACCTATACATCATTTTGTATGATGAATACAAAAAGTAAAGATTATGATAAATCACATATATAAACTTGTAAAGACTTGAGGATGACCTGATATAGGACCTGTTTATATGCCAAATTACCATATCAAACCTCTTCACGACAACAGCATATAAAGGGAACCTACCTTTTTCCGGGCTACCGACTGAATAGGGTATATGCCGAAGCATGCTATAGGACTTTCAATTAATCAGCAACCTGGGTTAAGTGCTTCCGATTAACTGTATGCCATTGCAAAATCGGCATGTATAAGGTCTGTTTTCTATAAAAATCAATCTCCACTGGCTGAGTGCTATCTGATATAAAGTGGGTCTCAAATTGTACAAGAAGCACTGCATTAAATTACATTTTTCCCTGCCATGTCTTTAAAATATGAGCATTTATTTTACTTCAGTATATTCAATGAAGCTTCTCCGCTAGCCTGCTAATTCTAATGGGCGCTGGGAGTAAACAGATTTCATCTCGTTTTACTGCCAAAGTCTGTTTAACTGATTGTATTTTAAATACATTACAACATCGATGCTGTAAAAGGAACCGTATAAAAATGGAAAAAAAAGTCACATCAACCGTTCACCGGAAGTGTATCAGCATGGGAAGAAACACTAGCTCCGCATATACCCTATTGTACAGCGTAAACTGCAAACAGCGTCACAAAAAAAATATTCCAGCTTTCTACAATTAGTAAATCACGTGTACATCTCGATGAAGTGCAGCATCATTTTGTATGATGAATACACGAGCAAAGAGGATATTTGACGGGAAAAAAATATATGAACATGAAGACTTGTGGATCACACTTTTCAGGACTTGTTCTTGCCAACAAACTGGCATCAAAGCTGTTCAAAACACAACTACAACTCAGAACAAAAACAAATAATAATCCATACTGCCCCATGATGTAGGCTACCGCGTGAATTATGGGCGCAACTTCTAATAAACTGTAAATACAAACATCAATATATTTTTTGTAACACTATAACAATATTTACAGTACTGTGATGGTTGGGTTTAGGGTTCGAGCAGATGTTAATAAAACACAATGTATTGGGTAATTTAATAGATAACAAAAAATACTCAGTATATCTACTGTTTTTACATTACTGTGACTTGGATTTAGGGTTTGGGGTAGAGGTTAATAAAATACAATTAGGGCGTACTCGCACTATGTTATCCGAACCGTTCCCAGATCGTTTGAGAAGTGCGAGTGCTCTAAAACTGGCTCAGGCACGGTTCACTTGGGCTTTGGCGTGGTACGCTTGTGTGTGAGTGCAAAACGCGCCAAAGCCCGAAACTGAAAGCGAGACGTGACTTTTAAGGGACTGTTTCATATAGATTAATTAATCATTCTTACGGTTCAGTGAACGAAACTGCCGTGGTTTAATAAAGACGCAAACTCCATTACTGCATGACAGCTGCGCACCTTCAGCAAACCTCCTCATTCCTGCAGCACGAGGGCTGAACAATTTTAGGATTTGATCAATTTTGCATCAAACCAACAACAACACAGGAAAGAGCTCTGTTTATTAAAGGGATCCCAGTGTACCTTTTTTCCTGTCCCCCACGTAGCAGCCATGTGAATTATGGGTGTAACTTCCATTATACTGTTACAATAATGTAATAATAATAACTTGCTGTGTCGTTCTGCTCACAGTTCATCAATCAGATCAGTTTATCAAACAAATTACTTTCAGTAGACCATGACTAACCCCAAAATAAAACGCAAAACAGCAATATTACAGACAAATGTATTGAATATTACTGAAGTGGATGGAATACAAAGTGAGAAACAAACACTGCAGTAAACTTAGGAGTTTTGGGCACAGATATGCTTGCAATAGTCACATTATAACACCAAATGTGATGTTATTTTCACAATGGACAAATATTAAGAGTAACCCGCCACTTGTGTAAAGTTCTACACCACCTAACCTGCTCAGAGCTGGGATTGAGCCAGCGATTCTTTACATGAGAATTGGTTGCGCTAACAAGGAGGCTAAAGACAATGGCCTCTTGCATCTGTCGCTAGTGCACCTTTAGAGGTCAGAGGAGTGAGATTTACCTGCATATCACTTCACTAGCTGGCCTCAACTACATAAGTGCAAATCAAATGTCCTTCTCTTTCAATGTTCATAATGATATAGATTTGTAGCAAAGCCTTGATTTGTTTGTTCTTTTACATTGAAATTGCAACCCATAATCTAGTATATTATAGTATTTGCCGGCAGCTACCTCTCGCCCACTGAAGCTAAGCCGGGCTTAGCCTGGTCAGTACCTGGATGGGGGAACACATGGCAAAGCTAGGTTGCTGCCGGAAGTGGTGTGAGGCCAGCAGCAGGTGCCCAACCTGTGGTCTGTGTGGGTCTTAATGCCCCAGTATAGTGACAGGGACTCTATCCGCTTGTTAAGTGGTGACGTGTTGGTGACGTATGTAATACTGTTTCCGGGTCCAAGCCGCCTCTCATTTGAGTTTAGAAATCATTCGTTTATGATAACTTTTTATTCCTATCACACATTAAAGTTAATTTTATATAAAGTCATAGTGTACACAACAATCTCTGAGATTGCTCAATCACAAACACCAAAATTTAATTTATAAAAAATTAATCACTTTCAGGCCATTGGATATTAGGGATGGACATATATATTGCGATTGTAATTTTCGAAAGTATTAAATCGCTTTGTAAACGTTTATATTTACCATTTCACAAGTCTCCACATACAGTTGCATAGAGCGATTAGACCAGGAAGCCGCTTCGCGTGACGTCACACTTAACAAGCGGATACTGCTCAGTGAGCACCGTCTTTCGCATGATAAACAGAGGTCCTGACTCTGTGGTGGTTAAAAATCTCAGGATGTTCTTCGAAAAAGAGTAGGGGTTTAACCCCGGCATCCTGGCCAAATTTGCTCTCTGGCCTCTGTCCATCATGGCCTCCTAACCTACCCCATATTATAATTGGCTTCATCACTCTGTCTTCTCTCCACCAATCAGCTGGTGTGTGGTGAGCTCAGTTTCCTGTTCTCAGCTAACAGTAGTTGCACCTGGTGTGGTCTTCTGCTGCTGTAGCCCATCTGCCCCAAGGTTGGACGTGTTGTGTGTTCAGAGATGCTCTTTTGCAGACCTTGGCTGTAACGAGTGGTTATTTGAGTTACTGTTGCGTTTCTTTCAGCTGGAACCAGTCTGGCCATTCTCCTCTGACTTCAACAAGGCATTTGCGCCCACAGAACTGCCGCTCACTGGATATTTTCTCTTTTTCAGAGCATTCTCTGTAAACCCTAGAGATGGTTGTGCGTGAAAATCCAAGTAGATCAGCAGTTTCTGAAATACTTAGACCAGCCTGTCTGGCACCAACAACCATGCCACATTCAAAGTCACTTAAATCACCTTTCTTCCCCATTCTGATGCTCGGTTTGAACTGCAGCAGATCATCTTCACCATGTCTACATGCCAAAATGCATTGAGCTGCTGCCATGTGATTGGCTGATTAGAAATTTGCGTTAACGAGCAGTTAGATAGGTGTACCTAATAAAGTGGCCAGTCACTGTATATTTACAATAAAATAAATATACATAAATTAAAAAATTTTAAAATAAAACTAAATAATTACAATTAAATAAGAACAAAGCTGTATTTTTAAATGTTTTTAAGGGTCAACTCAAAAATAAAGACATTCAAAAGCATCTTTGAAATAAAACTGACTCCAGATCTCCTCAGAGAGATCTCCAGTCTCAGATTTACAAGTGATTATTTTTCAATTACATTCCTTCTTTTAAATAAGGGCCCATGTCAAATCCACCAGCCGTTTGTTGCATGTAGATAATTCCCACTGTAATTGAATTCACAGCAAAGCAAGCTTCATTTGGACGGCTCTGATGAATATTAGATCAAAAGTGTCGCGCTAGCATAGCAGCGAACACAAGATCAGAAACACACATGCGGCTCCGTGTATTAAACGGCTCCCAGTATCAGACAGAAGCCACAGACACCGTTTAATTCTTCATGTCTCTGAGCTACATCACTTCAGCTTATTTGCTTTTTTTTAATCCACATAAATTTGATTATATGTCAAGATAGTGTTCGACACGCGTGCAGACGGCAGAGCAAACAGGTTTTCTTTTTTTCCTTCGGGAAGCATTTAATGACGGAGTAACCATCAAAGCCGGAGACGGGACATTAAATCAAAGGCTTTGTTAGTTGACTGCACATCTACTCTCCGGCGACAGAGTCATCAGTTCCCATTGGGGGAGAAAAAATGATGCACTTTTTGTCATTCTGTCTGAGTTAGGATTAAACCAAAGCATAAGGCTGGCAGTTTGATTTCAGCCTCATTTAATAGCAACTTGCTAATTATTTATTTTTAATAATAGTTATTGTTATTATTATTAAATAAATATGTGATCCAGGACCACAAAGCCAGTCATAAGTGTTGATTTAGAAAGATTTATATATCAGCCGAAAGCAGACTAAAGGTTTCCATTGTGTTTGTGTATTTCTGATTGTGTGTTTGGGTGTGAGTGTGTGTGTGTGTGTGTTTGCTTGTTTGTGTGTGTAATTGCCTGTTTGTTTGTGTGTGTGTGTGTGTGTGTTTGTTTGTGTGTCATAAGTGTAAATCTTTGATGATAGAGATTTATTAATCAGTCAAAAGCTGACTGAAGTTTCCATTGTGTGTGTTTGCTTGTTTTTGTTTGCTTGTGTTTGATCATTTGTTTATGTTTGATTGTATGTATGGGTGTATGTTTGTTTAATAGTGTTTGTGTGGTGTGTTTGTTTGTGTGTTGCGTTATAAGTGTAGATCTTTGAAGATAGAGATTTATATCAAAAGCTGACTAAAGTTTCCATTGTGTGTGTGTGTGTGTGTGTGTGTGTGTGTGTATTTGTGTTTTTGTTTGTGTGTTTGCTTGTTTTTGTTTGATTGTATGTTTGGGTGTATGTTTGTTTGATTGTGTTTGTTTGTTTGTTATGTTATAAGTGTAGACCTTTGATGATAGAGATTTATTCATCGGTCAAAAGCTGACTAAAGTTTCCATTGTGTTTATATGTTTGCTTAAGTGTGTATTTACGAGTGTGTTTGCCTGTTTGAGTGTTTGTTTTTGTTTGCGTGTTCTGTTTGCGTACATGTTTGTTTGTGTGTGAATTTGTATTTATTTGTGTGTGTTTGTTTGCCTATCTGTGTGTTTGTTTGCATGTGTGTGTTTATTTGTTTGTTCGATTGTGTTTTATATAATAGGAAAATATTTGGAGATACAACTATTGAAAAATCTGTTATCTAAAGGTAAAACAAATAAATAAATAAAAATACATTTTATTGATAATAAAATGCATTTATTTTATTTATTTATTTAACAGCAGCACTAATAAATCTAGGAGAGAAAGAGAAAAAGATATAATTAATAACAACAAACAGTTATCCAGCAAGTGTTTATTTCCCTAAAATAATTGGAAAAGCCTAAGCCGATCAGCCACTTCATGGACATAAAATTAAATATTAAATACAGAAAATCTACAAGTGCCTTTTCAAACATCACTGCACTCACTTCACTCTCTCAAACCAAAATCCCAAACGTAGCGTCTTCCTCCAGAGCCGAAAAGTTTCTGCTTCAGGACGACAGAGGCTGGAAGGCAGAAATTAAAACAGACTCCACACAAAAAGTAAAAGAAAGCACACTTTTCCCAGCAGCCTCCCGGGTTGAAGCAGAATCGATAGCAATGGGAACGACTCCAGATCTGATCGATAAACTACATATTTAACATCACGCTTCAAACTCAAAATTAATCTCCATCTGCTTTAATCTCACCTCCTCCAGTCGAACACTGCAGACTTTTACCCAATATGGATTTGATATATCTTAAGAAGACACCCCATTGGTTCAGCATCCTCCATCCTGCGTTCTGATTGCTCAAGCCCTCATCCTGATTGGCTTCTCCTCAATTAGCTTTGAGTCGTTTGTTGGCATTCTCCTGATTATGGTCTTCTTGTTCTCTCTTTGCAGCTTTGCTCTTTCCAGACTCTCCATTGGCCGGCGGCTCGAAGCTCTTCTTCAGCTCTCTTTTTTCTCTCCTCTCCTCCATCTCTTCAATCTCCTCTGCAAACAACGCCTTCAGAGGCCGAATGAGCCGAGGAAGCATTGGGAAATCACCAAACTGGATCTGGAAGTGCAAGAAAACACATCAAACTTTCCCATTGGACTCAATGGATTGTCAAGTGTGTCTGTACAGCATTTCTCATTTAAGAAAGTGAGGTAGGCAAAGAAAGAGTAAAAGGATGAAGGACGTCATGTTGTAAGTAGGGCAGGACAATATGAGCTAAAATCAAAACCTGGATTAATTTACTTATTTTTCACGTACTTCATTAAGTTATATATTGTATTGTAAACATATTACTTAAATGTATTTTTATAATGAAAGAGAATGTTTCTGTTCTTCATGATATTAAAATAATAATAATTTATTATTACCTGACTGACTTCCATTATAATTATATTTTCTGATTGCAAAGCCTTGAGATCATATAATCATGCATTCTTGACTGTTGGTGGTTTTCTATGTGAAACTTTTATTTTTTACTATTAATCATCAGTTGGCAGCATTAACCCTTTAGATAGGCCCATGCAAAACAGTTTATGGCTTTTATGGCCATCTTCCAGCCTCCACCACGGTGACTGAAGCTCTGCACAAGACTTTTGGCCAGCGGAGAAATTAAAATGGTCATGCCCAACTGAGTCTGGTTCTCTCAAAGTTTTTTCTCTTCACTCCTATCAGGTGAAGTTTTTCTTCCCTCTTCACTGTCGCCACTAGCTCGCATGGTTCAGGATTGGTAGAGCTACGCATCGATGAATTTGATCTTCAGTGTTTGGACTCTCAGTAATGATTAAATCACACTGAACTGAGCTAAACTGAACTGAACTGAACTTAAACACTAAAACCTGAACCACACTGTTCCAGTTACTACGACCATTTATGTGAAGCTGCTTTGACACAATCTACATTGTAAAAGCGCTATACAAATAAAGCTGAATTGAATTTTAAATGGAGGTCAGTGGTGTAAAACAGAAGATTAGAGTGTTTGCACATAAATACACTAACTTTGTTCCCTATGTTCTGATGCTGTGTTCACACCCGACGCAGAACGCGCGGATAAATCACGCTGTTCGTGCAGAAATTGCCGTGTGAACATTTGAGTTTACCCGCTTCATTCGCGTGTCAATTTTACTTCAAAACAGATGCAGATTCGCGTGATGGGCAGGGCTCCTGTCTGCCCGGTGACTCTAGCTTCATAGCTAAATGGCTAACATGGGTTTTATGAAGAAAATAACAGTGTTTATGTTCTTTATGAAGAATGAAAAACAGCGTCGATACGTTTAGGGTCCTGTCTGAGTCCACTACATGCTTTCAGAGGCGCATCCAGCTCTGTGAGCTCATAAACTCCTCCAGAAACTGAACCTGGATGACGGAGACTTTCAGCGGTGCTTCTGACTGAGCCAAGCCCAGTTTGATGACTTGTTGTCGGTGTCGACTGGAGGATTTCCCCCGGGACACCATCAACAGGTTCTACGTCACAATCACGCCCCCACAAGAGCAAGCTTCTGATAACGCGGCGCGAATGTCCGCTGAAGTTCAGATTTTCGAACTCAAGAGATTCGTGCGAAATGCTCGTTAAGCGCGTCAAACGCGCAAAACGCTCAATTCGCACCGCGCCATTCGCACCGCAGGATGTCTATTCGCTTGTTTGCATTGACTTAACATGTAAATCACTCGCACTTGACGAGCGTTCCGCATCTGGTGTGAACGCAGCATGAGAGTTGAGCGGCTTATTCTGATTTTCTCAGACATGTCAATGTAAGTTCCTATATTCATATCATTTTAAGCCAGAAAGTAAGCTTTTTTTGCACTACAAATGACGATCAACAGTAAAAACTACCAGCAGCAATCAAAAATGCATGATTATATGGCGTCATGGCTTCGCAGTTAGAAAATGTGATTGCAATGGATGTCTATGGGCCAAAAACAGCCACCAACATAATGAAATGGTAGTCAAATTGCCCAGAGTGTATTGTTGAAATTTTTAAAAAATTCAAAGCATTTTCACAAAATGTGTCAAAATCAGATGTCACCAAAGATCATTCTATTTGCTGAAACACAGAGAAAGTCATGGCCAAATTAAGACTCGAAATCAGAGTGGATGAAAACATCCTCAACAGCACATACTGTAAGAGTTGAAACAGTCAAGAAGAATTAGTTATTTATTTATCAACTGATGTGTATCCTCACCCTCATGTGGTCAAAGGAGATGCCAACTTTGTTATCGAAGTCGTCGCTGAAAAGAGGGATCTTGGCGTAGCGCTGACTGAAGTGGTTCAGAACAATGAATCCAGCATTCATCTTCATCCCGATGCCGATAGCCTGAGACGTGGTGCTGCAGAGAGTTTCACAGTCAGACCTCTAGGATAAATTGTTGTTGTCTGATTTATTTGTAATTGTCTGCTTTTGCAACAACAGCCAATTTCAATGTGCCAAAATGAAATGAACTACTGACAACTACACGTGCATGTGTCACACTCCATGTTGATTGAGCTTTTGTAATTATTTTTTTATTTATGTCTGAGCATTATTCAGATTTCTGTCAGCTCTGTAGATTTGTTTTGCCATTTTCTTTAAAAATTTTCTCTGTTGCAGTCATACATCTGTTTGTTTGCAAACATAAAACATAAAAGATACAATTTCTGTTCTAATTTTGATTTGTGCTCTAAACTCAGGCCTTTGCAGAAATATAAAACATTTCAGATTAATAATGAGGTTAATATTTGTTTTGGACAAAAGAATCTAAAATAAATCTTTTTTTTCCACTTTTCTGTGGGGTCATTTTGACCCCAATGAAGCTAAACTGTGATTTTTTACACACCTGTAAAACAACTGAATTAATTGCATTTTTTGTGTGTATTAAAATATATATATTTTAGGAAGGGAACAGAAACTTTGAAAAAGTTCAATTAAATGTGCAAAACTTCAACAAAAATCTTGTAAACATAAATAGTAACCAATTAATTTAAAGAGTGTCAAATATCATTACTATCGACAGCTCAATTCGATAATATATTATCAACCTAGCCTTATAGCTAGACGTTGGGTTAGTTTTGCCCACTCATTTCTTATTTTTGAGAGCAGGGATCTGTTTCTTGTATTACTCAATTAGCTGGATTTGTTTATTGATAATTTGACTCGATCAAGGATCATTTCACTCTTCAAGACTCATCAGTTGCTGTCAGAGCAACAGGTCTGATAGCTCAAACCTGCTAGGGAGCAGCAGCTTATTTCATATAAACAGGATTAGATGGGGTCTTTTTAAGCAAAGTTAATACTAAAAGTATGTACCAAATGCTGATATTTTCTTACAATAGTAACCTACAGATATAAAGGTTACATATATATTAACATATGAGTAAAAAAAGAAAAAAAAAGTAAAACTTATGCAATCTACACTCTGAAATAACAGTACAAAAACTGTCATATGGTTGTTCTCTTCCCAAGGGGATCACAGAGAACATTATATTGTATGTAACAAATTAAATTTTTGTAATTTTGCTCACATGGACATTTGAACATTAATGAAATGATGTCATTATGCTGCTGTGCTGTCAGCCAATCGTTGCATTGCTGATCATGATTTTGAGGATTGATAGATCAGTCGTTCACAACACCCACTGCGATCTCAGATCAGTTCATCCAGACATTTTATTCTGATTCGCAAACTTGTTTGAAAAGCCAAATTAGCCAGAGATCAGTTATGTAGATTAAAAGATCCAGGATCTGCAAAATCCTCTTAGATTATTTAAGCAAGGTAAATAAACGGACCCCTGATCTCAAATCTGTTTCTTACAATGCCTGAAACACAAAGTTGTACGTTTCTGAATTTCATCTTATAACCCTAAACTTCTTCTGAACTACATTTTCCCCTTCGGCAATCACCGTAACCCAAATGCAGTCACATATTACTGCATTCTGACTGGTTCTCACATTAATTCAAAGCAAGCAAATGTCCAAAGCTCATCATCGTTTTCGACAAATTGAATTGCAGTTCAAGATTTTATTAATCAACCTAGCCTAATAGCTGCATGTTTAATTTGTTTCGCACACCCATTTCTCATCTTTGAGAACTGATCTTGGATCTGTTTCCTACAATGCTAAACCAAAACTTCTTTTCAGGAACTTGGTTGAGAAACTCTGCTCTAGACCACATTTTTCACTTTCTTTTTTTAAATGATCAAGGTTTTGTTGTCTTTAGATTAACAAAATAACAGACATTATTCCACTTTCAAAGGCAATCAATTCCTAGCCCAAAGGTCATCACATATTTCTGCCTTGTGATTGGCTCTCAGATTAATTCATACCTAGCAAATAATGTCTAAAGCTTATCACCGTTATCGACAAATTAAATCACAATTCAAGATTATATTATCAACCCAGTCCAACAGCTGCATGTTTAGTCCGTTTCGTACACCCATTACTCGTATTTGAGAGCTGATCTTGGATGTTTCCAACAGCGCTAAACCAAAACTTCTTCTAGATCAGTGTTTCTCAACCATGTTCCTGGAGGACCACCAGCACTGCATTTTCGACTGTCTCCTTTGTCTCTCTGCTAATGTGCTGAATAACGTGTGTTTGGTTTAGGAGAAAGGAAAAATGTGCGAAGCTGGTGGTCCTCCAGGAACATGGTTAAGAAACACTGTTTAACCCCTTCAAACCCATTGAGGACCACATTTTCCAGTTTTAAACGCAATCAATTTATTGCCAAAACCTAAAGGCCATGACATGTTTCTGCATTCTGACTGGCTCTTCGATTAATTCATATCAAGTAAATAATGTCCAAAGCCAATCCTTGTTATGCTGTGTTCACACCAGATGCGGCACGCGCGTCAAGCACGAGTGATTTACATGTTAAGTCAATGCAAACGCGCGAATAGACATCCTGCGGCGCGATACCCGCGAATGGCGCGGATTAAATGACGTTAATTGCGCGAATGGCACGGTGCGAATAGCGCGATACGCGCGAGGCGAATTGAGCGTTTTGCACGTTTAACGCGCTTAACGAGCGTTTCGCGCGAATCTCTCGAGTTCAAAAATCTGAACTTCAGTGAACATTCGCGCTGCGTTAACCAATCAGTAGCTTGCTCTTGTGGGGGCGTGATTGTGACGTAGAACCTGTTGATGGTGTCCCAGGGGAAATCCTCCAGGCGACACCGACAACAAGTCATCAAACTGGGCTTGGCTCAGTCAGATGCACCGTTGAAAGCCTCCGTGATCCAGGTTCAGTTTCTGGAGGAGTTTATGAGCTCACAGAGCTGGATGCACCTCTGAAAGCATGTAGTGGACTCAGACACGGTCCTAAACATATCGATGCTGTTTTTCAGCCTTCAGAAAGTACATAAACACTGTTATTTTCTAAATAAAATCCATGTTAGCCATTTAGCAACAAAGCTAAAGTCACTGGGCAGACAGAAGCCCTGCCCATCATGCGAATTCGCGTCTGTTCTGAAGTGAATTTGACACGCGAATGAAGCGGACTTCACACCTGAATGAAGCGGGAACTCAAAAGTAAGTAAACTCAAATGTTCACGCAGCAATTTACGCGCGAATAGCGTGATTTATGCGCGCGTTACGCGTCTGGTGTGAACACAGCATTAAAGATCAAATTAGTCGCAGTTTAATATTATACTATACTATAGACCAATTTAGTCGCAGTTCAATATTATACTATATTATTAACCTAGCCCAATAGCAGCATGTTTAGTTCGTTTCGTAGACACATTACTCATATTTGAGAGCTGATCTCACATCCATTTCCTAAGACCCTAAAACAAAGTTGTACATATCTGAATTTAGTCTAATAAACCCAAACCAAAACTTCTAGTGGACCACATTTTCCTCTCTCAAAGGCAATCACTGAAACCTAAATGCAGTCACATATTTCTGCATTGTGATTGGCTCTCGGTTTAATTCATATCACCTTCATCGACCGATTTGTATCGCAATTCAATATTGCATTGTTATAAACCTCGCCTTATAGCTCCGTGTTTGTTTTGCATTCAATTTCCCATATTTAAAAGCTGATCTCAAAACAGTTTTCTACAACGCCTGAAACACAAAGCTGTACATTTCTGAATTTCATCTTATAACCCCAAGCCGAAACTTCTTCATGACCACATTTTCCACTCTCAAAGGCAATCAATTCCTTGCCGAAACCCAAATGAATCCTGCACAAAATCTCCAATCGATTCCATTCAGAGGGCTCTCAGTGTTATTCAGCTCTTAAATTGGAAAGAGCCCCGATGCGGGAGCCAGAACTCCAGCGGATGACAAGAAACCCAATCAATGCTCATCTACGAGGAGAATCCCACAACTTTCAGAGAGAGAAACGCTTTTAAATGAGTCCTCCATCAAGAAGCGCTTCATCCTCTGGGAAACCTGACCACTTATTTCTGAAGATTTCCTCCCTCTGCTTGCAAATGTGTGCGCTTTAGCTCTCAAACGCTCTCTCAGAAGGATGGTTTCATGCACTTTTGTTTCGTTAGTTGCCGGATGCAATCTCTTGACTGGAGACTAGAGCTGACGATTACGGCTGTTGATTAAATGAGGCGTAATTTATGCAAGATAATTAATGCAATCATTATATAGGAACAATGTTGATGAAAATCAATGGCAATACACAGTCATTATATGTTTCATTATGATAATTGCAGCTCAAGAGTTTGGTTGGTAGGGTTTGAAAAACTTCTGATTAGTTGGGATTTATTCAACTAATATAGCGATATAGTGAAACATTTTGTCCATTTAAAATGACTTCTCTGTGTGAATATGCTGTAATCTGGGTTTTATCAAAGCTAAATGTTCAGCATTAGCACTTCACATTCAGCTCTCCAGTCTTCAGTGTCATGTGATGCTTAAAAAACAAGTCTTATAAGGCGATTAAAATGATGTTTAATAAACAAAACTGATGGATTGTTTGGGTAATGTCATGTAGTGTGGATATTGGGGGATATCATGGTGGTGATATTGCTGTTTTGTGAAGAAACGTGAAATGAAAATATGTCATATTCTAGGTTCTTCAAAGAAGCCACCTTTTGCCTTGATTGCTGCTTTGCACAATCTTGGTAATCTCTTGATGAGCTTTAAGAGGAAGTCGCCTGAAATGGCCATCCAACAGTCTTAAAGGAGTGCCCAGAGATGCTTAGCACTTGTCGGCCCTTTTGCCTTCACTTTACAGTCCAGCTTACCCCAAACCATCTCGATTGGGTTTTGGTCTGGTGACTGTAGAGGCCAGATCATCTGGCACAGCACCCCATCACTCCCCTTGGTCAAATAGTCCTTACACAGCCTGGAGGTGTGTTTGGGGTCATTGTCCTGTTGAAAAATAAATGATGGTCCAACTAAACGCAAACCGGATGGAATAGCATGACGCTGCAAGATGCTATGGTAGCCATGCTGGTTCAGTATGCCTTCAGTTTTGAATAAATCCCCAACAGTGTCACCAGCAAAGCACCCCCACACCATCACACCTCCTCCATGCTTTGTGGTGGGAACCAGGCATGTAGAGTCCATCCATTCACTTTTTCTGCTTCGCACAAAAACAAGGTGGTTGGAACCAAAGATATCAAATTTGGACTCATCAGAAAGCAGATTTCCACTGGAAAAATGTCCATTCCTTGTGTTCTTTAGCCCAAAAAAGTATCTTCTGCTTGTTGCTTGTCCTCAGCAGAGGTTTCCTAGCAAATATTCTATCATAAGGCTTGCTTCACAGTCTCCTCTTAACAGTTGTTCTAGAGATGTGTCTTCTGCTAGAACTCTGGGGCATTGACCTGGACTCTAATCTGAGCTGCTGTTAACCTGCGATTTCTGAGGATGGTGATTTGGATGAACTTATCCTCTGCAGCAGAAGTGGCTCTTGGTCTTCCTTTCCTGGGGCGGTGTGCATGTGAGCCAGTTTCTTTGTAGCGCTTGAGGGTTTTTGACTGCACTTGGGGACACTTTCAAAGTTTGCTCAATTTTTCGCACTGACTGAGCTTCATTTTTTAAAGTATTGATGGCCACTCGTTTTCTTTACTTAGCGGCTTTTTTGCCATAATACAAATTCTAACAGTCTGTTCAGTAGGACTATCAGCTCAGTATCCACCTGACTTCTGCACAACACAACTGATGGTCCTAACCTCATTTATAAGGCAAGAAATCCCACTTATTAAACCTGACAGGGCACACCTGTGAAGTGAAGACCCTTTCAGGTGACTACCTCTTGAAGCTCATCAAGAGAATGCCAAGAGTGTGCAAAGCAGTAATCTAAGCAAAAGGTGGCTAATTAGAAGAACCTAGAATATAACATATTTCCAGGCGTTTCACACTTTTTTGTTACGTGTATATGTATATATGTATGTTTGTGTGTGTGTGCGTGTGTGTATATTTATTTATATATATTTATATTAACACATGTGGGTATATATATATATATATATATATATATATATATATATATATATATATATATATATATATATATATATATATATATCTATATATATATATATCTATATATATATACCCACATGTGTTAATTCATAGTTTTGATGTCTTCAGTGTGAATCTAAAAATTTTTTATAGTCATGAAAATAAAAAAAAAAACCTCTTTGAATGAGAAGGTGTATCCAAACTTTTGGTTTATATGCATTATATTCTAATGTCAATTCAATATAATGTTCAGTAGGTTTAGTATTATTTTGGTAACACTTTAATTTAGGTCACAATTGGTGCTGTTCTAGAGTTTAGATTTTCACTAACATGTCCTCACATCACAGATTTGAAAGAGGCTGGCGCTGTCTTGTACTCTTGCCTCACTTCGCCGGCGCTTCCTTGTACTGTTGCCTGAGCCTCACTTCACCGCCGCTCGCCATGTTAAAGTGTGGAATGATGGTATTTACTCACGGGGAGGAGTTTCCTCATCTCAGCTTATGGATTTAGTGGCAAACACAGTCAATTCGGGGAGATATAAAACGCACATGAATTATTTTAACTCAAAACCAAGAAAACCGAAATTCACAAGCGCGTATTGAACCGTGGAGGTCGTACCGTACTGTTCAATATTATATTGAGAACCGTGGCATCCCTAGTTCGTACACATTTCTGCTACTATATTTCTAGAGCTTTTCCATATCTTTTCCAAAACTTTTAGACAAATACACGCAACATTAGGCCATGTATAATGTCCACGTACACATGGTAAATTAGAAAACACATTCACATTTATTATAGCATATTAAAATAATGTGGCAGTTTGATATCTGTAAAATGGTTTATAGAAAATCTTTTGCTGACTGTTTGAAAATATTTTAGAAGTGTTTGACTTCTAGGATGGTACATATTAGGCATGGCATGATAACCGGTTTCAAGCTTTACCGTGGTTTGGAAAAGTCAAGGTTTTAAAACGGCCAAAATGTTCTGTTATGTACTGTACATTTGTAACTTATGTGTTTTTTGATTACTTTATTTAGATTTTTAAGGCAACAGTATCCACATATCAAGCGCTATCAGTCAATTCGCTTATAAACCAACATCCAAGCCTGCTCTAGAGCCAAACAGAGCAGTGGCTTACTTTATATAGTGGATTACTTTATACAAAAGAAAAGAAAGATCTCCAAAGATGCAAAGAAATCAGTGCTTTGAAACCAATGAAGCCAGCAGAAGTCAATGATTCAGTTTAATTACTTAGCCTGACATGTTTACTGTTCCAAAATACATTAAATGTTCATAAAAATAAAGCAAATTGTGTTCAATGGGGAGGGGGGGGGTAGTTTTTTTTTTTTATCCAGACATTTAAAAATAGAACATATTTTAGAGCAGTAATCACAATACCGTCATTGCCTGAAACCGCAATATTTTTATCCAAGATTATCATGCCGTCAGAATCTTACATAGGCCCATGCTTAGTACATATTAGCTTTTAGCACCCACAGTATCTTACCCTTGTAGTTTAATATTGTTTCTAGACACCACATTTAAAATGTATCTTGAATTATGGTAAAAGTGAGTGAAAGAGAGGCGAAGCTCAGACTGCGGGTTGCTTTTTTTTTTTTTTACCTCAAAAAGAGAACATCAAGTGAAGAGACAAACTGCGCAATTGCATTTGACGTTTACCCAATATTATCTCAGATATATTCAAGTACACAGACAACTGTTTAACAAATTTCCATGACTTTACCAAAACATTTTGAGATTATTTGTTTTTCCGGGACCGTATGAGCTCTGGTTTTAGGTTGTTGAAGAGAAATACCCATCTATTGCAATTATAGAGCTTTAAAAATGAATAAAACAACTTGATGTGACTGAAAGAAGAATAGTGTTAAATCATGGGCTAATTTTAATGTCTGAGTGAACTAACCTTTTAATTTAGCACCACTTTCATGAAACCCCAAACCATACTTACACTATATATAATAGAGGTGTGAACCTACACTGGTCTCACGGTTCGGTTACGATTATCATGCCATCGATTCGGTTCAATCCGATATCTCGGTGCATTGACGATGCTTTCCATACACAGTGTTAGATTTTGGGGGGAGGCGATAACAAGCTGTCTGTATAAACACAGACACACACAGCATCACTGTCTCTCTTTCACACACATACACAAACTTGGACAGCACCAAATAAACAAACACACACACACACACACACACACACACACACACACACACACACACACACACACACACACAAACACACACACAAACACACACACACACACTTAAGCCCTCGCAATATGCGTTTAGCCGGGAGAGCTTGCGCTGAGCGGAGCAAAAAAAAAAATAAAAATAAAAACGAAAAAAAAGAAGCACTTTTCCGACGGTCCCTTATTGAGAGCTCTGCTCCGCTCGAGCTCTCCCAGCTTAAAGGGAGCAGTGGTCGTAATGTCGAGCAAAAAAAAGAAAAAGACAGCTGTGAAACATAACCAGCTTTGTCCTTTTGTAGGAAACACACTTTAGATATTTTTAGGGTAAGAGGTTTTTGAGTTATTGCCGTCTATAACTGAATGTGTCAGGAATATCGAAAACAAAACCAACTGAACCGCGCTCATTTCTGGCGCCCACTGGATGTACAGCGCCCTTAGGATTTTCCTATACTGCCAATGCCACGGGCCGGCCCTTAGTTGGCTCCTGGAGTGTTGTAAATAACCCCGCTCACCTCCCTCGCGACAGAACGCATTTGAGATAAATGACATCAGTACATAATAACTGGTTATGAATATTACTCAATCGATACCGAATTGTACGCGTCTTCATCGCGGTGCCCCGAAAAACTTTTAATTTTGACACCCCTAATATATAACCCTCTAATTCAGAATTGCTCTTAAAGGGGACCTATTATGCGCCATTTTGGTGACAGTCACTTTAAATTCAAATGAGATTGTGTTCTTTTTCAAAAGAGCATGGGGAGCTTCAAATGCCTGCGTGTCAGCATAGTGGCAAAATAAAAAAAAGACTGACGTCCTATGCTAATGAGAGAGAGATGGTCACTAGTGGGCGGGGCTTTCCCCCTCTGATGACACGTACAAACTGTTCAATCGAAGTGTTTCTGCAGACAGTTTTTATCAAGTGCGATTATAACAAATAAAATTAATTAATCTTTATCGTTGGAAGCTGATTATAAACACCCATTTCTGTCACAAAACGATGTTTAAACCTCTTATTAAAGTGATTTTTCTACAACAGGCCCCCTTTTAACAGCTCAGAATTTGCCACTAAATCAGTTTCCTCACCTGTGTCTCTTCTCGAAGGCCTCGTCCTCCATCCCGTCCTCCAGCGTGGCTTCATGAATCAAAAGAGTTGCGTTTTTGCCTGAGAACAAACCAAAAGATGAATCAAACTCTCTCCTCGCCTCACACACACACACACACAGAGATAAATTACATCTGACACGCTCTTCCCCCTTTCATCCCATTGTAAATCACACTCTAACATTCACACACCAACACACACTCCATTTTTCCCTCCCTCCAGAAATCAATCATGAAAACTCCAGCAAGAGCCGAGACGACAAAGGCCTTTCCTAATGAGACGAGTGGAGCGAACCATTTCCAGCGTTCGGGAGGGGGGAGACTCCCTCAGGAGCCATTAAAGAGGATTGGGAGACTCAGAAGTGATCGATTGCGCCACTGATAAAGACAGGAAGCAGCATTTAAACGCAGGCTTCATCCGTATCGACCCGCGAGTCACTACAGAGATTCAGACGCAATTACAGACTCACTCTCTCTCTCTACCGCTGGACTGATGGTCGTTTAATGACCTGATTCTGAATGAAGGGAGACTTTGAGCGAAACGTATATATGAATATGTGTAGAAAAAAAGATGCTGTTTGGTTTAAGCAAAAGTTCAGATGGAAAAATCAATGATGAGCATGTAACAATAAATCAAAAACACAAGCAAAGTGTAATTGTGTGTGCTATTAAATAAATGTGTGTGTTTGTGTGTTTGTAAATCTGAAGGAATCGGTCAAAACAGATGTATGCTTGCAATATTTAATATATAGTTTTCAGTATTTTTAACTGTTACAATACTGAGATCATTATCATTTTATTCATATTTTGAATTCGTTTTTGTTTTATATTTTCTGTTTTAAGCTAACTTTTCTTGCTTTTTTCATCTTTCCATCATCTATCTATCATTCTATTCATCTATACATCCATCCAATGTTCTAGCTATCATCCCATTCAACCATCATTCTGTACATCAATTAATCCATCTATCCTTGTCTATCTATCCTTCCATCATTCTATCTATAATTCCATCAATCGCTCATCTATTATTCCATCTATTCATCATTCTGACCATCTATCAATCTATCCTTCTATCCATCCATTATTCTATCCATCAATCCATCTATCGCTAATCTATTATTCCATCTATTCATCATTCTGCCAATCTATCAATCTATCCTTCCATCATTCTATCCATCAATCCATCTATCGCTCATCTATTAATCATTCTGCCTATCTATCAATCCATCCATCCATCGCTCATCTATTATTCCATCTATCCATCCAACCATTTATCTACCATTATATCCTTCCATCCATCCATCCATAATTCTGCCTGTCTATCAATCTATCCTTCCATCCATCAATCATTCTGTCTATCAATCTATCCATCATCTATCCATCCATCCATCCATAAATCATTCTGTCTATCATTAATCTATCCATCAATCCATCATTCTATCCCTCCATCTTTCTATCCATCTATACATATATCCATCGTTCTATCGTTCCATCCAACCATCATTCTGTCCATCAATCTATCCATCCAATCATTGTTTATCTATCAATCTATCCATCGCTCATCTATTGTTCTATCCATCCATTTATCTAACGTTTGATTCATCCTTTCATCCATCCATCCATCCAGCCTATCAATCAATCTATTCATCTATACATCCCTTCATCAATCATTCTGCCTATCTATCAATCTATTCATCCATCCATCATTGTATCTCTCCATCTTTCTATCCATCGTTCTATATATTCATCCCTCCATCCATTTATCGTTCCATTTATCCGTCAAATCCATCTGTCTGTCATTCATCCATCCATTGTGCTATCCATTGTTCCATCCAACTATCATTCTCAATCCATCCATCCATCCCTCATCAATTGTTTTATCTATCCAATCATTTATCTACCGTTCCATCCATCCATCCATCCACCATTCTATCCATCCATCCATCATTTATTGTTCTATCCATCCAGCAATCCATCCATTCATCCAGCCAACCACTCATTGTTCTATCAATCCATTCATCCATACATCATTCCATCCATCGCTAATCGTTTTATCTATCCAACCATTTATCTACCGCTCCATCTAGCCATCTATCGTTCCATCCATCCATATATCGTTCCATCCATCCATCCGTCCATCCATCTATTGTTCCATCCATCATTCTATCAATCCATCGTCTATTGTTCTATCCATCCAAATGCATATACTTTTAATTGTAACTATAACACTGTTGAAGATTAATAAATGCTTTTGTGTAAGTGCTTTTGACAAATGCTATTGCTTACCGTTGATGTTAATGAACACAGTTAACCAATATTAACAAGTAGGACATTATTACACATAATACCACAATTTACATCGACACAAATGATTTTTACTACGGACTTTTTTTTTTCCTTCTTTTTTTCTATACAGGTTTAAAACAAAACTTAAACTAACAGTATTTCTTTTGAAGATGTATTTAGGATTTCAAAAGATTCACAAGTGAACTAAATAATAACCAAACTAAACATTTGTAAAAGTAAAAACATCATCATTTTATGATGTCATAAAAACATCATCAAAATTGAAGCTCTATAATATACGCATCGTGTATATCTTCACATTGTTTTCATATTGTGTGTGGTATTTACCTATATCAACAAGGGCATCACAAGGCATGGTGTCTCCAGAAAACACCAGTTTCCAGCCAGACTCATGTGTTAAACTGCAGGCAAATGCATTCTTACAGTGACGAGCAAAACACGTCTGAAACTACAGAGAGAGAGACCGAGAATAAGAGATAAAAAATATATATCACAAAAAGTCCAATAATTCTCCATTTATTCACTATAAATAAATCAGAGGTTCTTGCTTATTTATACAATTCATTCATTCAGTTTCCTTCAGCTTAGGAAGGAAGACTTCAGCTGCCCTTATTCATCAGGGGTCACCACAGAGGAATGAACTCGAACCAGCGACCTTCTTGCTGTGAGGCGACAGTGCTAATCACTGAGCCACTGCGCCGCCTTATTTATAATATTCTGTTATATAAATTTGGCAACATCATAAAGATTCAACCTCACTTCAAATACCTTTCCTGAACATTAAATAATAAAAGTAAGCTATAAAAAAATTATTACAATTTCTGTTTTGGGCGACGCAGTGGCACAGTAGGTAGTGCTGCAGCCTCACAGCAAGAAGGTCGCTGGTTCGAGTCTCGGCTGGCTCAGTTGGCGTTTCTGTGTGGAGTTTGCATGTTCTCCCTGCACTCATGTGGGTTTCCTCCGGGTGCTCCGGTTTCCCCCACAGGCCAAAGACATGTGGTACAGGTGAATTGGGTAGGCTAAATTGTCCATGGCGTGTGTGTGAATGTGTGTGTGCATGTTTCCCAGAGATGGGTTGCGGCTGAAAGGGCATCCGCTGCGTAAAAACTTGCTGGATAAGTTGGCGGTTCATTCCGCTGTGGCGACCCCAGATTAATAAAGGGACCAAGCCAAAAAGAAAATGAATGAATATCTGTTTTGGTGAAATCATAGTTTGTAGTAAACCATGCATGACCAAAAGGAAATCTTTGTAGCGGCATCAAAATTACAGTACAATCTACATAGACTAACACTGGCTTCTAAAATAGTATGATTAATGGATAATCTAAAAATAAATTAATTATACTATACATCATAATTATAATTGAGCAGGTCCTTCAGGCTTCCTTCGTTTCACGCTTTGGTTTTAATCACCAAGTAAAATCTTACAGTCACAGAAAGGTTAACTAGCACATACAGACCTTGGACAGTTCATTTTTCTTCAGCACTGCCTGAATGAAGGACTTGGTCTTGACTTTGGGGCTCTCAGTGCCATCACACAGAAGCCTTGATGGGATTATACTGGAATGATAAAAATGATCACATAGTTTTATACTTATTCACATTATAACAAATGATAACGTGTTTACTTTCATTTGTAAAAAGTACAGATGCTCTGACAGAATGACAGTGAGTTGATCATGATTTACAATAAGGTTTCATTAGTTAATGTACTAATTAACAAACTATGATTAATAAATGCTATTGTTCATAATTAATTCAACATTTAATAATGCATATTAACATGCAAATTCATAACTGATAACATTAGTTAATGCAACATGAACCAACAATAAACAACTATATTTTCACTAACTAACGCAAGCTAACTTGCTTAAATGCTTTAATAAAATACATTATTCTTTATTTGTTCATGTTAACAGATGTATTACCTAACATTTGCTAACACAACCTTAAGGTAAAGTGTTACCGGTGATTGTTTATTTACTTGATCTGGCTGAGGATCTGCTGGCAGTGGTCGTGATACTGGTTTAACCAAGACATGATCTGGATCGGAGCGATCAGGTACACCGGACTCAACGATTTACCTAGACTATTCTACAACACAGAGGCCGTAACCAGTGAAATAATCCATTCACAAGAAAGAAATACAAATTTAAAATATATAAATAACACTTGTGAACATACCAGTGCTCGCTCTCGCTCCAATAATAACTGAATCAAACCCTGTGAATGACAAAACATACAGCAAAGGTTACAGTACATGGCTTCTATTCATGACACTGGTTAGTGTGATGAGAACACAATGAAAGTAGGGCTGTTAATTTAATGCGCTAATTCTATTAATTGTTCTAAACAAAAATGTGTTAAATTTTAACACACATTGCCTCATCCCTTAAAATATAATCTTATAAGTGTTTCTTTTCATCAACTGCATTCATTGAATTAAATTGACTTTTGTAATCTCTTTTAAATAGTCATAAAACACTTTTAGTGGGCCACGAAACCCTGCTGTTTCAGCTGTGTGTTTTCACACCTCTAGTTTGGAAAAAGTCAGGAGTGGTCCAGCTCTGTTTAGGTGGGAGTGTCAGGGGAGGGAAAGAGGGAAGTTTTTCCCAGAATTGTCACGTATTTTACAGTTCTCTCCCGCTATCATCCCATAAAGGTATTTTCCCGTAATTCTCCCGTATTTTCAGTCTTTCTCTGAAGGGTGGCAAACAAACATTAAAGAGACAATCCTCCCTATACTCAACCCATACCGCCAAACCACCAGGGGCCGCCCCTTTCGTGACCCTTCTTAAAAGTTCACGAAACACCAAAACACATTTTTTGAGCTGTTGACAGTCGTATATGTGTCCCACACTGCTAAAAACACCATTAGGACACCTATATTTCACTAAGAAGTGTATATTGGTTGCTTTTGCTTTATTTTAAGCAAATTCGTACTTCCGGTTTGAAACGAATTTTTGAAGCTGCGTCACAGTTATGACATAATAGCGTGTATTCCAGCGTGCAGACTGGGTGTCTGTGCCAGAGTGAGTCTTATTACGTCTTACAGTGTGATGCATTAATGCATGAGTAAGGCTTGGTTCAAACCAATCAGCGCGCTCTATTGTGCAACTTCATTAATATTCATTACTGTCAGTGTTTAGACAACAGAGACGCCACGTTGTATTGGCAAACAAGCGTGAAGTGTTGCTTTTATAGTTTGCTGCCGTTAAGTTTTGTTTTCATTTTCTCTCTGTGAGAGCGCAGCTGGCGTCACGTGTGGATTAACAGTGTACGCGACGCTCGACAACAATAACTTACGTGTCTAAGGAGGATTACTGTTTACCTGAGAGCTGTTCTCATCTGCAAACGCTGAGATCCTAGTAGTGTCCTCTAAATAAAGACGCGGCTCTAGTTGCTGGTGATTGTCCTGTCTCTACAGATTTGGTAAGTGAGCGACCAGTGCTCATTGTTTATTCAGTTCGTATTTTATTCGTATCGAACAAACTATTGCACCGAGAGTAAACAAGTTAGCACTAACAGTTACAAGCAAACTATAACCTCGTGTTGGATTTTGTGACCGGAATAACACACGCGGCTTTCTGACGCTACCTGCCGTGTGTATCTAAGTTTCCGGGAAATGCTGAGTTTTTTTTTCTCTCATTCGCCGTGCGGTATCAAACATTGCATGAAAAATACACGCTTACAGCAGTTCCTCGAATCAAATATCACGTTTATCGGGAGGGACATGAATGAATACCTGAATGAAAGAGCCACACTGCAGTTAAAGTCCACCATTTAATAATTTGGCAAATAATTCGACTACAGATGTCCATGTAAACACAGTCACATTGTCCGCTGGTGTTGTGTGTTTTGACTCTGAAATTCAGCGTGCCCAAATAGACACTACCACACCATGCCTCTTTTCTTCCTCCGACACTCCCCCCTAAACAGAGCTGGACACGCCCACTTTTCTGACTTTTTCCAAAGTAGAGGTGTGAAAACACCCTGCTGAAACGAGGGGGTTTCATGGCCCTTTAAAGAGACAATCCTTCCTATACTCAACCCATACCGCCAAACCATCAGGGGCCGCCCCTTGTTCTTAAATGCGGGTCTGTTTTATGCTTTGGCTTTGTTTAGGGATGAAACACTTTGAAATAAATATAAAAATGACAGGATTTCCTTTCCTTTTCATTACAGGTGCCGTCTCCCCTTCATATGCAATCCTCAAAACAGTCATATAGCGGTGCGTGACTGATATAGTGACAAATAGACACTGTTTCCTAAACGAATTCTGTACTCGTGATTTGAAGCGAAGCAAAAGTCTGGGTTTTGGGTGCGTTTAAACAGATATACACAAAACTAATAATAATATCAACATTTAAAGATGTCGATCTTGGTGAATGTTTTTTTTTTTTCAAATACAACTAATTTCGTCCTAAATGAGCATAAAAATCGAATGCTTTCATTATAAGGTTAGATGTGCGCTATTTTAAGGTGACACCTCTGTTATTTAATGTAATCAAATAAACAAAAAATCTAAATAAATGATAAATAAATTCATTTGTTGCTCTTTAATCAGAATGTGTACATTATACAGTGAAGAAACAGCTAATGAGATTTGATAGCTATTTCATTATAACAGCTATTTATTTTAATAAGCTGAACTGTTGCTAATGTATTTGCTGCTGATGTTTACCATTTATTTTTTCTTTTGTAAATAATAATAAAACATATTACTGTCCATATTACCATTAATTAAAACAAGTAAAGTAAACAAGTTAAGTAAACAGCTTCAAATGAACAGATTTAGTAATTTGAGGATTTTTAAAAAAAAGGGGGGGGTCCCTAATTATGGTGGGCATATCCCTTATTTTCACATCCCAATGTTGACGGGTATGAGTTTGGGACTTTCACTTTCAGTCAGGAACATTTCCTGCATGCCCCCCATGACAAACAAAATATTGGATGCGAGGAACTGCTGGAAGAGTGCTGTTTAAATGGAATGTTTGTTGAACAGTTTCGGGACAACTTTGATGAAAGGTTTTGATCCACTTCAGGTTTTTTTTTTTACTACTGTCTATAGTTGACACTTCAAAAGCGATGCGCAAAGATTCTATTTTAGAAACTGTTTCTATTTCTGAGACTTTGCAGCAAAACAGCAAAAACTAATATGACAATGATCACCTCAGGTACTGATTATGTGCTTTATACAGTGTTTAAATGGCTCCAGTGCAAGTTTGAACAAGATTTTACGTGACATTTATTGCCATACTTTTGAATACAGCAGCAGATCGTTTACATGAATGAAATGCCTACTTTACTACATCCAATCAGCTCAGAGTAGAAAAACACAAGTCATGTCCACTGTCTCATTTAGTATTCAGTTTCTCTAGGAACTCTGTCATAGTACAAAAAAAAAATGGTTGCAGCTTCTGGTTCATGCGCACTTTAATAATGTTAAAGAGGTTTAATGTGTACTAATTAGACTATAACCCTTACTATTTGGTCAGGAGTGCAGTGGCTGGTATTTAAACGAACGGCTGGCATTTTAGTGTTTCTGTTGTGCTGTGTTTGTTGCAGACAGACGCATTGCTTGTGGATATTTGTTAGTGATGGCCTCACCGTGTGATGATCTGCGTGAAGATGCGACACAAAGATGGTGGAGAGTTTGGAGAGCATCTCGTCCACATCGTCTCCGTAATGTCGGCACATCTGAGAGAACGTTCCCTCCCCACAATCCAACAGCAGAGACTGAGACGAGCTGGAGGACAGAGGAGCAATCGTTACCGCAGTAACACTCAAGATTAACAAGATTTTACCACAGCTGCTAACGTGAATCGGAAAGACTAAAACAAAGTGAAAAAGGCCATGTATAATATTGCTTCTGCTTTTATAAAACAGTATGTGCAATATCATAAGAGCAAAAATCTCATATCACAATATCAGTCATCTCGTATCCTCCAAATGAAATGCATCACAATATAGCACCATTTCTGCAGAGTCAATCAATTAATAATTGAACTATGTTGATCACATGTAAGGGAGTTTTTATTTTTACATTTTAATATACTCAGAAATGTATTCATTAATATGTAATCATATTCCTCACTTTATTTACAGTTTTATTGCAAATGTTTGATTAAAAAAATGTTAGAAATATAAAACAAATATTAATAAAATACAAAACACTTTTCAGAAATACATGATTACAGGTCAAACATAAAAATAATAATATATATTACATTACATCCCATTACATTTTAATACAGTATATATATATATATATATATATATATATATATATATATATATATATATATATATATATATATATATATAAATATTTATTTGTGACACCACAAAAATTATAGAAAGAATGACTTTATTTTGTTAAAACAATACATTTTATCATATTGCTCAGCCCTAATGGTAATAGTTTTAAATAAAAATGTCTTTGTGCTCTTATTACATAGATAATAATAATGTCTCTATATGATGATAATATTTATAAGCCCTCCATATAACAATAATTGTCAATGTTTTGTTTCTAATTGTATACTAAATTAGTTATGCAAATGATTCTTTTCTTTATTTTTAAATTACACAATATCACACAAAACAAGGATAAAAATAACTATTAGATAAATACATTTATAAAAATCAGAAATATTTCTGTTGGTTTATAACTGTTTTTAAGTAATAATCAACAGTTTAAGCACTTTATAGCAGCTTAATATTAGAACTGATTTCAACTGATGTGAGACCACATATATAATAAATATTTTTTATAATATAAAATATTAATACAATAAACACATGAGTTAAATAAAATATAAATTAAATAAATAAATATATACATGGTTTCCGCTACATTCATTTTTCCATGGCGGGGCGCCACGCCAAAATTGATCCCGCCACAGCTACATTACAGCTTTTCATTCAAAACATTCAGTCGTGTTTTTTTTTTATAGCGGGTAATAATTGCACCAAAACATATTAAAAGATAAGTGAATTATAACAGCACAAACTTTTGTGTAACCATAGTAGTGCTGTGCGCTACTTGTTTAACCCTTTAAGGTTACGTGCTGACTGACTGGCTGACTGACAGGTGCGTGATGCGTAAGCCAGCAAACTCGACGTATAGCCGTTTCACTTTAATTCAGAACGCATTAATGTCGCTCTGTAGGTCTATTAGAGACATTTATAAATATTCCTAGCAAATTTAATAAATGTTGGAGACATGCTTGTTCCATAAACGCACTAAATCGCATTTTAGCAGCGTTTATTTGAGTACAAGAAGTTGAGCACGAGCAGAGGAAATTGGCGCGCAAGCAAAGATTTGCATGCTCTTAGGCTATTATATAAATGCGATCTCGACTCGTAATACTGCACTCAGGACATTTGTCATTGAAATAACGTCACAGTTTGTTGGTAGATCTGTGTAATAAAGGCCTGCTGCCACAGCTGGAAAAAATCCTAGAGGAAACACTGTTTGTGTGTGTGTGTGTATTTGTGTGTGTGTGTGTATATTTTTTTTTTCTTTCTTTTTTTAAATATTTCCCAAATGATGTTTAACAGATCAAGGAAATTTTCACAGTATGTCTGATAAAATTCTTTATTCTAAATAAAGTCTTATTTGTTATATTTCGGCTAGAATAAAAGCAGTTTTTAATTTTTTTTAAAAACTTTTTTAGGTCAAAATTATTAGCCCCATTAAGCTAATTTTGTTTCCGATCGTCTACAAACAAACCATCATTATACAATAGCTTGCCTAATTACCCTAACCTGCCTAGTTAACCTAGTTAAGCCTTTAAATGTCACTTTAAGCTGAATACTAGTATCTTGAAAAATATCTAGTCAAATATTATGTTAATTATGATAGTATCTACTGTCATCATGACAAAGATAAAACAAATTTTTTTATTAGAAATGGGTTATTAAAACTATTATGTCTAGAAATGTGTTGAAAAAATCTTCTCTCCGTAAAATAGTGTGTAAAATAAATATATAAGCATAAGTTGTGACATTACCTGATGTTCACTAAAGTTCCACTGACGTTTCTGATCTTCATAGGCAAAGATGAGCCGGTGCCCAAAAACACGATTTCTGGAAACTTCTCACCTTTACCAGCACAAAATACAAACAAACAAACAAACAAACAAACATTGTAAAAAAAATAATAATAATAAAAAAGAGAAAAAGTAAAGAGCACAATTAAATCAGCCTACACACCCTCAATAAGAGCAAAATAACCATTAAAAAACAATTAGTTATTTGAATATTTGCTAGCACTTTCGAATAATAGTCAATCAGTTAATGCATTTACTAACATTAAGTATGAATCATCTTGTAAAGAATTTTTTAATCAACTTATTTATTATTGTAAATCATTTATTAATCAACTAGTTTGTTAGCTCAACTAGTCAAATAACATTAAGTAAAATGTACCCCAAATAACATTAACTAACGTTAACAAAGATGAATGAATACAGTAATAAACGTATAGCTAATTATTTGTAAATACATTAACTAATAGACCCTTATTTTAAAGTATTTTAGCTACAAATTCATGCAGAGAGGTTTTCAGATTTTCTGACTATTTCAAGGCAAAAAACAAATGTACAAACACTTCATAACATAACTTCAATAATAAAAGGATTTATATAACAATAAAAAGACATCAACAGCAATAAATAATACATAAAATATGACAAAAAAACTTTAAGATTTACTTTTGATTAATTTAAATTATACAAGCATTTGTAGCTGTATTTATAAACTGCTTACTATGGTCTTAGAGCTAATGCTTAACAAATGATGAATTAACTACTTGCTAATGCTTAATAAATAACTTATGTGGATGAAAACATATTAACACTCAATAAGAGCACAAAATCAATTAAGAATACAAAGAGTTATTAAAGCTTTAATTCATACAGACTGGAATCAAGCAATTCATCTTTACTATGGGCCGTTTCCTCATTTTTGTAACACAGATTCGCCTCCTCAGCGTCTGACACACACACACACACACACACACGCACACACACGCGCACACACACACACACACACACACACACACACACACACACACACACGCGCACACACGCGCACACACGCGCACACACGCGCACACACGCGCACACACACACACACACACACACACACACACACACACACACAGCAGAGACTGAAGAAAGTTTTACTCAGAGGAAATGAAGTGTCAAGCTGTGGAAGTGTTTCTGTCTCTCTCTGCTCTTCTAACTGTACGCTTTCATCCCTCGTTCTCTCTCTGCATCTGTGTGTGTGTGTGTGTGTGTGTGTGTGATTGGACAGAAAGCTCACCAGACGTGGAGACGGATGCAGCCGTCTGGAACTTCCTGCACTCCTCAACCTCCGCTAAAAAGTTTGGCACTTTAGCGGCTTCCTTCACAAACTCCTCAGAGTCGCAGCATGGGATGGCGTCTCTACATGCGCACATGCACACACAAACGCACATTTAATATGAAATCACACAAAAGCATACACATAAAAAAATACTATAAATAAAGTAAAGTATAAACCACTGTTGTCCAATGACATGCCTAATTAACCTAATTAAGTCTTTACATTTATATTCATTAAATAAAAATTTAGGCTGAATATTAGGCCCAATCCCAATTCTATCCCTTAGCCCTTCCCATTAGCCCTACCCCTTGTTTTGCGCATTCACTTCAAGTAAGGGTGTCCCAATTCTCTTCAGCTTGAAGGTGTAGGGCTAAGGGAAAGGGGCGAATAGCCCTTCGAACAAAGATTTACCGCGTTCGTGTTTTACCGTCATGCTTAAAAAAAAAAAAAAAAAAAAAAAGATAAATTTTGCGTCTATAATCCACAATAATAACAACTCCTGTACAGCCAGTGTTGCCAGATTGGGCGGTTTTGAACACGATTGTGCGATCTATAATCCACAATAATAACAACTCCTGTACAGCCAGTGTTGCCAGATTGGGCGGTTTTGAACACGATTGTGCTATCTATAATCCACAATAATAACAACTCCTGTACAGCCAGTGTTGCCAGATTGGGCGGTTTTGAACACGATTGTGCGATCTATAATCCACAATAATAACAACTCCTGTACAGCCAGTGTTGCCAGATTGGGCGGTTTTGAACACTATTGTGCGATCTATAATCCACAATAATAACAACTCCTGTACAGCCAGTGTTGCCAGATTGGGTGGTTTTGAACACGATTGTGCGATCTATAATCCACAATAATAACAACTCCTGTACAGCCAGTGTTGCCAGATTGGGTGGTTTTGAACACGATTGTGCGATCTATAATCGACAATAATAACAACTCCTGTACAGCCAGTGTTGCCAGATTGGGCGGTTTTGAACACGATTGTGCGATCTATAATCCACAATAATAACAACTCCTGTACAGCCAGTGTTGCCAGATTGGGCGGTTTTGAACACGATTGTGCGATCTATAATCCACAATAATAACAACTCCTGTACAGCCAGTGTTGCCAGATTGGGCGGTTTTGAACACGATTGTGCGATCTATAATCCACAATAATAACAACTCCTGTACAGCCAGTGTTGCCAGATTGGGCGGTTTTGAACACGATTGTGCGATCTATAATCCACAATAATAACAACTCCTGTACAGCCAGTGTTGCCAGATTGGGCGGTTTTGAACACGATTGTGCGATCTATAATCCACAATAATAACAACTCCTGTACAGCCAGTGTTGCCAGATTGGGCGGTTTTGAACACGATTGTGCGATCTATAATCCACAATAATAACAACTCCTGTACAGCCAGTGTTGCCAGATTGGGCGGTTTTGAACACGATTGTGCGATCTATAATCCACAATAATAACAACTCCTGTACAGCCAGTGTTGCCAGATTGGGCGGTTTTGAACACGATTGTGCGATCTATAATCCACAATAATAACAACTCCTGTACAGCCAGTGTTGCCAGATTGGGCGGTTTTGAACACGATTGTGCGATCTATAATCCACAATAATAACAACTCCTGTACAGCCAGTGTTGCCAGATTGGGCGGTTTTGAACACGATTGTGCGATCTATAATCCACAATAATAACAACTCCTGTACAGCCAGTGTTGCCAGATTGGGCGGTTTTGAACACGATTGTGCGATCTATAATCCACAATAATAACAACTCCTTTACAGCCAGTGTTGCCAGATTGGGTGGTTTTGAACACGATTGTGCGATCTATAATCCACAATAATAACAACTCCTGTACAGCCAGTGTTGCCAGATTGGGCGGTTTTGAACACGATTGTGCGATCTATAATCCACAATAATAACAACTCCTTTACAGCCAGTGTTGCCAGATTGGACGGTTTTGAACAAGATTGGGTGGGTGTGAAATGACATAGGCAGGTATAGAACATTTTAGCGGTTTTGCAACGTACTGCCCGCCCCCTCTAATGTGTTTTCAACATGACTGGGCGGGTTTTTTTGCATTTCGGTGGGTTTTGGAGCGTTTGGGCTGGAACAAGTCAGCTATAGCAGTCCCACAACATTCTGGCACTCGATGACACTCAAATATCCTGACAGAAAAGTCTAGTGGCTGAGAATGAGCTTTTTACAATGTCTGCTACAAGTTAATGTTGTTTGTGGTGGTGTAAAAGGTAAAGTTACGATCTAATTGGCACATTATATCATTATGATAACATGATAACATGATATATGCCTTCAGTGATTTCCTGAAGATAAATACCAAAATAATAACACAACTGGAATAACTACAGCAGTCACGATCATCTAATCTCATATGAAGCAAGCGATCGTGAGGACGTATGATGACATTTGCAGGTGCTGTAGTGCTAACCCAATGCTTAGAGGTAAAGCCCGTCCCCTTAACCCTCGGTTGTAAGGGCCAAGGGGAAGGGGTAGGGGTACAAAAATAGAATTAGGATTGGGCCTTAGTCTCTTGGAAAAAACTAGTAAAATACTAACTATGTATACGAGGACAGTTAAAATGCTCATTCTAGGAGAAGCGAGTGTAAATGAATGACCTGAACTGACCTCTGCCACTCCAGTTTGGGCCGAAGCTGAAACTTGAGCAGACACTCGGCTCTGACATTAGGAACATGCAGAGAAGCCGGCGGATCCTACAAAAAATATAAAAAAATAACATAACACAAGTAGTGAGTGATAACCAACATACCTTTACTTGCATATGATTTAAAATGAACCTATAATGCTTCTTTTTACAAGATGTCAAACGCGTCTGTGATGTCCCTAGAGTGTGTATGTTAAGTTTCAGCTCAAAATACCACACAAAAATGTTTTATAACTCTCCAATCGTAATTGGGCCATTTTGGTGACTGTCGCTTTAAGTTCAAATGAGATTGTGCTCTTTTCAAAAGAAGGAGGAGCTACAAATGCCTGTGTGTCAGCATAGTGGCATGTTCAAAAACAAGATTAATGCCCTATGCTAATGAGGGGAAGATTGTCACTAGTAGGCGGGGCTTTCCTCCACTAATGACACATACAAGAGAATGTCAATCAAAGTGATTATGCAGACTGTTTTTAACCAGTCTGATCATAAACAACACAATTAATACCATTTTTACTATTATAATAATAGATTGTTAATAAGCACAACTGTGTTTAAACCCCTTACAAAAGTGATCTTTCCATAAGTCCCCTTTGAATATAAGAGAAATATAGTATTAATTGAGAAAATACACATAAAAAGTTCAGAATCAAAAGCCGCTAAACACCACGTCCACCAAAAATGAGCTAATGACATGAAGTGAATGCTTTAGGCACGTACTACATGTTCAACAAACATTTCTGCTTCAAAGCATCTAAACGCCACTTGCCTTCGACAGCAAAAGCTGCTATATCCCGAGAACCAATCAGAAGGTGCGAATCAAATGTTTGTGGTGGCGCGATGATACACCGGCTTATATGAGGAGAGAGTTTTATTTCGCTTCCGATTTAGAATTCAGCCTGTCTGACTGTCAGTGAATGGCAGAAGAAAACATCCCTTACCTGAAAACTCTGCATTTTAAGAAAAAGAAAACACAATGTGCAGTTGGAAGTGTAAATTGCATTCATAATGTTTTTGTGCGCAGCGACGCTGCTTTGAATGAGTCTGATTTACTATACATTAAACGGCAACTCGATTTCACGAAAGACGAAGTTAAGAAGCCGGCCTTTTATCCCATGTGGATGCCTTGAGGACAAACAAGAGACTAAAAAGAGACAAAGAGCTTGAGTATACTGAGAATGAATGAATGACAGCTTTTAAAAAGTGTCTGAGAGGCATCCCCTGTTTAATCAGTTGACCTACCTTGTGTTTTATTTGCTAATTTAAGCTATTTTTTAAAACATAAATGTATAAAACTAAACATTATCTATATTACTTCATATTTTCCCAGAGATGGGTTGCGGCTAGAAGGGCATCCGCTGGATAAGTTGGCGGTTCATTCCGCTGTGGCGACCCCGGATTAATAAAGGGACTAAGCCGACAAGAAAATGAATAAATATTACTTCATAATACCCATACATCTGAACAGCTTTTTATATTAATGGACAATTCAGATTAGAGGTCTGCATTCCCGTGGCTGTCCCGCGGGCGCCGCAGGACCCGACCAGATTTCTGCGGCGCGGGAATAAATTTCTGAATAAATCGCGGGAGTGGTCGGTAACGGGTTTAATTTGGGACGGGAGCGGGCTGTCTAGCAATATCGCCGATATTGCTATGCGAATGAGAGAGAGAGAGAGAGAGAGAGAGAGAGAGAGAGAGAGAGAGAGAGAGAGAGAGAGAGAGAGAGAGAGAGAGAGAGAGAGCTTTGCCTGTGTGTGTGCGCTTGGAGCTTGTGTGTGTATGTTAGTGTGCGCGCGCGAATGAGAGTGAGAGAGAGTGAGAGAGAGTGAGAGAGAGAGAGAGAGAGAGAGAGAGATTTCCCAGATAGCAAAATACACTCGGGCCAGTTCCGGCTAGATCCTCGCCTGCCGGAGACTTACCACTCGGCCCGGCTCCTGCTGCCGTAGGCGAGTCGACGCTGCCGCATCCACGCTGGAATCGGCTCGAGAGTAATGTGCGCTGCGGCCCGGAGCTGGCGCGACTCAGTTTTTATATACCTTTATATAAAACCTTTTGGTATTACATTGGTACTTGATACATGGTATTACAAGCCTTTGAGTTAATATAACAGCAAACGCCTGTGTGTCTGCTTGGTGCTTGTGTGTGTGTTAGTGCGCGCATGAGAAAGAGAGATTTGTCTGTGTGTGTGTGCTTGGTGCTGTGTGTGTGTGTGTTTATACAGACAGCTTGGCTGTCTGGACTGTATAGATGGGTGATTTTCGGTTTTGTTCTCCCCCGCTCTTTAGCGGGATCGGTCGCGGCTGGCAAAAAACGGGGCGGGTCGGGCAGCGGGACAACAAATTGTTAATATAAGCTAGAGCGGTCGGGTTCGGGCTAAAACCTGGCGGGTGCGGGCGGGTGCGGGATTCAAAATTTAGTCCCGCGCAGATCTCCAATTCAGATATTGAGGTTTTATAATGTTTTTACACCACATTGTTTGAATCTTTAAGTTTACAATGTCTGCAATGTTTACATTGTTCTACTTGTATTAAATCTAAATGCCAAATATCAGAAATGACAACAGATTCTTAAGATTAAATTAATGTCACTTAGAGCTGCACAATTAATCGAAAAAAGATTGCAATCTCGATTCGACCCCCTAGACCGGGGATGGCCAACCCTGTTCCTGGAGAGCCACCTTCCTGCAGATTTCAGTTGCTACCGACATCAAACACACCTGAACCAATTAATTAGGACCTGAACACCACGTGATAATTACAGGCAGGTGTGTTTGATATGGGCTGCAACTGAAATCTGCAGGAAGGTGGCTCTCCAGGAACAGGGTTGGACACCCCTGCCCTAGACGATCTTAATCCAGCATTTCTACAATTCTGCCAATCAAATTTTCAAGTTCAGGAGAGAAGCAAAGGCGGCTGCACGAGTCTTCACATTGTTTCACACACGTTGCTCAGCGAGATGGACACCTCCAAATGATGTTAAAAGAGTCACATACTGTATTTATAAGGTATAATTCACCTAAAAATGTCATTTTGTCTTCATATGATGTATTTACGGTCGGAAAATCAAACGTGACGTGAGCTGACTGTGTGGGCACGCGCCCTACTTAAGTGAAAAGAACCTGCTTATGCTGTGAGTAACAGGTAATAAGGTTATAAATGATATTCAGTTTGTGGCACAGAGTGATCGTCTGGGAGTCGCGCACGAAGTATGAACAGCACTTAGCAGTGAAAATGAAACCGAAAGCATGCACATCATTTAAATAATCATATCGCATTTTAGAGTTATGATTACGGCAAGCATTTTATGTTTTTTCTTTCATAGCAAACCCAGAGCTGTGCATGAAAATAAATGTTTACAGTGTCAGTATAACTACGAGAGCCTATATAATGTTGATTTTACCAGTGAACTAAATGGTCTAATAATGTTCTCAATGACAGATTGCAAGCATACGCCTATATCTCAAACATAATTCAACATCAGAATTATTATAAGTAGAATAGAATTATTTATAGAAACCAGTAGACCTAAACATAATATTATTATTGTTGTTTTACCATATGTTTGAGAAAAAACCATAGTCTCATATTAAGCTTTATTTACATCTACAGAATCGTGAGAGAATCGTGATCTTTATATTAAGCAACAAAAAAAATTTGATTCTCATTTTAGCCAGAATCGTGCAGCTCTAATGTCACTTTTAATGCCTATGATTATTGCACTTGACAGATTTCATTCAGTCATTTTCCTTCTACTTAGTCGCTGGTTTATCAGGGGTTACCACAGTGGAATGAACCGCCACTTACCTGACAGATGTATTTTTAATTTTAGGTAGTTTGTATGTGTTTTATGTTTGGTAAAATAATTTCTAATTGCATCTTTAGTGATTTTCAACTAAATACACTGTCTTACTCCAATAGGTGGATTTAGAGGTTTTTTCCTAAAAAAGCAGACGTGGATCTAGCTGGTTTTGACACAAAATATATTTTACCTTGTTAAAGACCAAAGAATTGTTTAGTGACATTTATGAAAAACAGTATTTTATTTATCAGCTAGAAACCTTTTCATTACCTATAAAATGAAACTGGTCAAACTAATTATAGGAGCCTGACAGAAAATGCTTATTCATAAAAAATAAAAAAAATAGGTCTGATGGATTAAGAGGGTTTTGCATTTGAATTCATATATAAAATAAAAATCATGACAGTACCGAAATAGAATAAAAAAATGCAACTGAAATGACAGATAAAACAGAAAAAACCCCATTGTCAATGGTTAAAGTTCGAATGAAAGATCTAAGAAATATGAATTATTATCAAACAAAAACATACAAATTAGAAATAAGAAAGATATATATTAATAAATAAAAACAAATAAACAAATATACTCTAAAGAGAACAAAATAAATACACAAAAAAAAATATTAAAATGATATTAACTTGTCAATAACAGAAGCTATAGTCAATATTGATTTGGCAAAACGTCTTGATTAATAAAACTGAGAAATAAAGAATGAATAAAGCAGTGTTTGTACTTTAGTCCTGTAGAGTTTGAGCTGAGGGAAGATGTGTGGATGAATGAGGTTGAGCTGCGTCTGGAGTTTGTGACTGCGTGCGTTGTGTGGAGTGAACGTCTGCTCATTCATCAGCAGGTGCTCAGTGCTGCTGGGAAACCTGAAACATACACAATAATAGAGCTGTGAACCTACACTGGTCTCACGGTTCAGATATGATTATAATGCCATCGATTCGGTTCAATTCGATATCTCGGATCATCATGGTGCATTGACGGTGCTTTCCATACACATTTTTATTATTATTATTATTATTATTATTATTATTATTAATTTTATTTTTATTTTCTTAACAGCAGAATTCTTGTAATAAAATGTATGAATATATTTATACTATTTGTAATGCAATTTTGGCATTTAATACAAACAGTCAGATATATAAACTGTACCTTTAAACAACCCAAGATTTATAGCAATTAATATAAACAAATATAAATATCCTGCTTGCTTTCTGATCCACCTGATTCATGATAGACATGGTGGAGAAAACTCTGCAGGTACGCGCTCGTGTTTGTATCCAGAAGTATGTAAAACAGCCGAGAGGAGAGGAAAAGACACGCCAGCAGGTCAAATGGGCCCACAGTGAGTGTGTGTGTGTGAGAGAGAGAGAGAAGGAGAGAGAGAGAGAGAAGGAGAGAGAGAGGGAAAGGGAGAGAGGAATGGAGTACTTTCATTCTCGCAATCACAGTGAAATAGGGGCTTCTGCTGGTTACGATTTTTACTGAACCGATATCGAATTTTCCGCATCTGCATCATGGTGCACCGAAGAAACAATTAATTTTGACATCCCTACACAATAAACAGAGAGACATAAACACCAAACACACACACACACAAACACTAAACAAAGTGACAAACACTCTCCCACACTATAAACACAGAGACACAAACACTAAACATACACAAACATATCCACACATGCACAATCAAATACGCGCACATACACACACAATAAGCAGACACAGAAACACCAAACACATACATGCACACACAAAATAAGACACACACAAGACAACCCGAACAAACATGGAAAACTACACGTGCACACACAAAAAAGAGAGACTAACACCACACACAAACAAACAAACACACATGCACGCACACGCACACACATACATACACAGAGAAAATAAACACATAGATACTTACGCATGGACAAACATGGACAAACACACATGTACACACAATTCAGCACACAAAAATGGACACACGGGCAAAAACCTTGAACACACACAGACACAAATCGACAATTTTGCACGCGAGCATGCACGCACACACACACACACCCAAATGCACAAATGCGCACACACACAGAGATACACAGACACAAAACATACAAGCATTCATCATACACAAAAATACACACAGGCACAGAGACTCACCAGACACAGAGACGCAAACATGCAAGCATTCACAAACACACATGTACACACAAACATAGACACACAGGCACAAACAACAACCACACAAACAAAACAAACACACACACACAGAGAAACACCAAACACAGAGACACACAGTGCATACTATGCGCACCTCTCCATCCAGCTCCTGTACTCCTGTGTGTTAAGCACCGCTTCAGGAGTCATGTGCACCACGAGAGCAGCAGAGTCCTCAGATCCGCCACTCTGAAACCTGCAGAAATATCAAACCATTCACTGCTGATGATCTGACACGATCAAGACTGACTGTTTTGAAGCTCATCCTGAAATTGCTCAACATTGGACCACAGCTGACCTTTTCAAGATGTGATTGGAGCAGAGCGGCTTTATGAAGTCCTCTGACGGACAGTCGACGACTATAAAGACTGGTCCGGGATCGGCGGGTGTGCAGAGCTCCTCCGGCCGGATCTGAAACACACACTGAACACTCAACAACAAAATGACACTGATCTTCCCCACTGATCAACACTGGAATTTTCTTTATAATCTGAATTCGGTATTTGTATTGGTTTACAACAGGGGTGTCTAAACTCAGTCCTGGAGGGTTTAGCCCTAATCAAAACACACCTGAACCAGCAAATCAAGCTTTTGCTGGATATACTAGAAACCTCCTGGCAGGTGTGTTGAAGCAACACCCCAGATTTATAACATCTGGCAAAGAAGACGACCAATGGAAACAAGCCTTTGGGCTAATTTGGGTGCATTTACATTCTTGAGAAACGTTAATTAATATACAATAAAACAATGCAATTAACAATTAGTGCACCTTGTTTTTTTGTAATTATTTAAGTTTTTCACCTTTAATTTGGATAGGATAGTGAAGGTTGCAGACAGGAATGTATTGGGAACAAAGAGAGGGGAAAGGTCGACAAAGGACCTCGAACCCGGAATCGAACTCGGGTCTCCGTGAGCACCATGATGCTATATGTCAGTGCACTTAACCACTAGGCTAGTGGCCCTGACAATTAGTGCACCTAGTTGTGAAATAAACATGAGCCTTGGAGATGGAAATAGTGCAAATGTTTGATATTAGATCTCAGTTGCAGTGGAGTCACCTCTTTTCCTTCATGTGTCACAGTCTTCCCAGATTTCAGAGCTTTGATTATGGGCCCGATGGCTGCTGTTCCTCTGCAGACAGGAAAATCAGAGATGTATTTTAGGCTTATGACGACATGATATTTTCTTGGCTGCCATTATAAATATCCAATTATAAATATGTAATGATAAAAATCTACAGTTAACTTATGTTATCTTCTAACATATTTTAACACATTTTTATCTATTTTCTATTCTAATTTTTATAATTCTTATGATTTGTTTTTATTTTCTTACACTTGTCTCTTTTATTCCTGTTTATGTAAAGCACTTTGAATTGCCACTGTGTATGAAATGTGCTATATAAATAAACTTGCCTAGCAATTAATTGAGGCATAAACCCTAATATTGTCCTATGCTGTAAAAAAGGTTGCTTTAAAAGGTATTATAAAAATAATAATAAGGTGTATTGCTTGTGTATGTAAATATTATATATAAACTGTATGTAGTAAACACATATTTCAGCCAAATTAAATTGCAAAAGGATGATAAAATGCAATAGGTGACACTTTACAATGAAGTCTCATTAGTAAGATTTTATTAGTGTTAGTTTAAAAATAATACAGAATTATATTAATTGTTATTAATTAGATTTAATACCACCATCACAACTTGTGTTGTAAGTAGATTAAGGCTATGATTTTAATATGCAATTTAAAATATCATCATCATCTACAATTAATATATGAATTTTTGTATTTAAAGAGTTAAATTTATTTAAATAACATTAATTATAATTGCACAGTGTTAACTTACAACAGCTAGTCAGATTTTTCAGTATATAGTTTTTAGCATGCAGTAGCCCAGATTAGCATAATATTCACTGTAAGCTAAATAACAACAAGTCTTCAAGCATTTAGTGCTGTCATGAACACCTCATGCACATACAATATGAATATTCTTTAAAAGAAAAACTCTAAAAATAGTTTCATCAAGTCAAATTTAAGACTTTAAGACCATTATAACATTTGAATGACATTTCAAAAACTCAACCCAAGCTCATTCTGGAAACGTAGCCGCGGGGACGACAACCGGGATCGAGTCCAGGGAACAGCAGGTTCCGGAAATCAGGTAAGACGAAAAACGGAATTCGAAAAATAAGGGTGAGAACGCGGCGGGATCCGAAAACACGGTCGAAATCAAAGACGAGGGCTTTTGCTTTTTTTTTTTTTCTGGACGGCTTTTGTGAACCGTCGCTCGGGTTAAGGGAAGGAGGAGGAGGAGGAGGAGGAGGAAGAGGAGGGCGGCTTTTCGCGCTAGAACAGCGCTTTTTCGCGTCTCGGGCGCCTCTCGGGAGCGCGCGCGCCGTTCGCGCCCGAGACGCGAAAAAGCGCGCACAGCGGCCACTCGCGGATCCGTGAAAACAAAAACCGTTCGAATACGTACCTCCAGGGACGTAAATCGCGGTCCGCAGAAACAGCCGCAGGGCTACGTTTCCACAATAAGCCCGGGTTGCAAAAACTTGTGCAGGGACATCAAATAAGCTATTACTTAGTCATATATTTTAAAATGTCGAAAGTAGTTGTATACATACACATTCTCTCAACATGACTTTTCTTTTAAAAATGTAATATAATACACTAAATATATGCTCAACAGTCCGCCCAGGTCAGTGTCCTCACCATATATGGTCAACAAATACACAGAGAACATTTAAGCAAATGTTGTCGTAAGGAAGAAAATTAAAGAACGGTAAATAGAGTTACACAGAGTTTTATTGAGATGGATTGTTGGTGATTGGATGGGTATCAGTTAACCTGCACAGTTTTAAATGGACATAGAAAAATTATCTAAGACCTACAAGATAATGTTTCTGTAAATTTCAGACTTTTTCAGGCCTAAAATATTGTTTTTAAAAAATTAAGGCCCTCTGGACACCCTGTTAAAATTTAAATAATAATGATTCACTGTATTTTGAAATGTCCACGATATCAATATTGTGCATGTTATCACAATATGTTGAATTAAGGCTGATTTATACTTCTGCGTCAAGTGACCGGCGTAAAGGCTGATTTATACTTCTGCGTCAAACACCGGCGTATGCTGAGGTGCTGACACATAGCCCTTCGCCGTCGCCGTCACTGACGTGCACCTCTCAAAAAATGTAACTACACGACGCAACGACGCGTAAGCTCTGTGATTGGTCGGCTTGGTAGCGCTGACGAGTCTGGGCGGGACCGAGAGTCGCGCGAATGGCGCGAGGGATTGTTTACAAGTGTGGAGTCCCGTGAAGGAGCTCCGGATGGAAAGTTTTGTTTTGTGTTTACCTCATAGTTAAAGTTGTTGCACGTCCGCCGGTTCCTGCCTCAAAATGAGCGAGTTTGAGCCACTTGTACATCCCGGAAGTGTTCAGGAAAAGCAAAAAAGCAGTGAAGAAACTCGACACAAAGGAACATTTACACCTCACTGCCAACTAGTGTTTCGGAAGTGTTAATGCAGACCAACAGAGACAGCGCGCAGAAGTATAAATGCACAGCCACGCACGTTGCATGCGCCGTGGGTTACGCCGGTCACCTGACGCAGAAGTATAAATCAGGCTTTATTAGATATCAGCATATATACCTATATAGATATCTTTATCTATATTTATCTTTTATAAATATCACTTACACCGGCAGGCCCATCTCTTTAGCTTTCATCACCAGGAAGTTTCCTGTCCTGGAGTGTAACTGACAAAAAAAAATTAAACAATAAACTTGAGCACAAGCATACCTTAGGAGTGACAAGATTGATGAAATTAACATTACTATAATTTACAGTCATTTAGTGGCTGGATTCTTCTTTTATATTGATATCAATTTTTATATTAATAACAATTTTTATATAATATTTAAATATCGAATTTTTTTTTTTTTTTAGTTTTGTACTTGATGTTTTTTCTCACCTTACACACATAAGCCACCACAAGAGACGGATCTCTAGTAACTTCTTTACCCTCTGTGGAAAAAGAAATGAAAATAATGACACACATCAAAACTGCATATGTTATATGCAAAGGGTGCCAAAAATGAGATACAAACATGTAAATGATTGCTGCACTAGAAAATCTCAAGATATTTATATCATCTTTAAATGCAACCAAAATTATCCCTTAATTATTATAACATTATTGCAAAAAATACATTTATTTAACTCTGTATTTAAAATAGATTAACACAATAAAACACAACAAACTCACTCACTTTATTATTATTATTAGACAAAACATCAATCTGTAATAAACATGATTGCAAATGTTTTAAATCTGACCCAAACAAAGCACATTGTACAGATGCAATAAAAATATTTCACTTTGTTGTTATTGTTATCATCACCATCATGAATGCATTTATTGTGATTATTTAGCTATATTACAGACAAATAAAAAAGACTGAATGTACTTTAAAATTATCAACCAATAATAATAATAATAATAATAGTAAAAATAATAAAATAAAAAATAACAAATAAAAATAAACCAAATAAATACATGCATGAATGCAAATAAATAATAAAAAATAAATAACACAAGTAAAAATATATAATAAATACATAGTAATATTAATAATAGAAAATTATTTTCTATAGGCATTGTGTATGTTCATGTGTACATGTGTGTTTGTGTGCGTGTGTATACTAAAATGATTTGAAGCCATGAAGCTCTCCATATGCTAAAATAGGTCTTCTGCATGCAGCAGCTGGTAAAGTGAGGGCTGTGAGTGCGTTTAGTGCTATGAGTGTATTTCTCTTGCCTGGACTGGTTGATCTTCTCCTGGTGTGGATGCTTTGATTCTCCTCCTGATCCTCCAGTATCCTGAGCGCCCCCTGCTGACTGCTGTGAGGACTGAAGCTGCGTGGAGAACACCTGCCAGACTCAGCTTTCCGATCGGCTAAAAAACACACAGCAAAGATGATCTCACAGCTACATGTGGGAATTCAAATTCTGTGCAGCTGGCTGGATACTGGAGTCTAGGTGAAATAGACAAAACCCCTGCACAGTGGTTATTTAGCAAAGGCCTATACATTCATTGATTTTCCTTCGGCTTAGTTTCAATTTTAAAGGTAGCCACAGTGGAATGTTTTACATAGCAGATGCCCTTCCAGCAGCAATCCAGTACTGGGAAACACTCATACACACTCATACAATATGGCCAATTCAGCTTATTCAATTCACCAATAGCGCATGTGTTTGGACTTTAGGGGAAACCCACGGCAACACAGGAAGAACATGCAAACTCCACACAGAAACGCCAACTGACCCAGCCGGGGCTCGAACCAGCGACCTTCTAACTGTGAGCAAAGCAAATAGTTTTGCCTGGATGAATACAAACGCTGCTTTGTAAATGTTGAAAAATGTTAGTCTTGTTTTTTTAATCTGCCACTATGCTGACACACAGGCATTTGTAGCTCTGCCCTCTTTTGAAAAGAGCACAATCTCCTTTAAATTTAAAGCCGCAGTCACCAAAATGGCCCAATTAGGATCAAAGCCTCAGAAGGGTCAGATTTAAAGAGTATAATAATAATAATAATAATAATACATTTTATTTATAATGCGCTTTTCTCAGTCCCAAAGCGCTAACAGGCATACAAGGCAAACAAAGCAGAACAATAAAAACAGTCAGAAAATAAAATAGAATAAAACGACCGCAATAAAATATGAATGATTCAATATAATTGGATGATAAAAAAATGACAAAAATAATCAATCTAAGTTAAAGCAACGGTAAAAAGGTGAGTCTTATGAAGTTTCTTAAAAAAATCCAGAGAAACAGCATTCCTGATGTTGGTGGGTAGGACGTTCCATAGCTTAGGCGCACTGTACGGAAAAGCACGACCACCTACAGTCTTCAGTTTACAAGCGGCTGATACAGCAAGATTGCAGATGAGGAACGAAGACTGCGGGTGGGAGTGGCCAGAGTTACTAGGTCCCAAATGTTATCTGTGATGTTTAAAACATGATCTGTGATGTTTGAGCTAAAAATTCTCTCTCACACACACACACACACACGGGACATCAGAGACTTCTTTTACATCTTGTAAGAAGGGGCATAATAGGTCACCTTTAAAATGTTGAGAATGCTGTAAAACTACGGTGAGACTCACAGAAGAGAGGAATCTGGCTGACGGTCATGGTTTCGTCTTTATACTGAGGCTCAGTGTAAGGCCTGACAGCTGTAAAAATGAAAGACAAAAAAAACACATCACATCAGCTCAGCTGTGAGAATACAGAAATCTAATATACACACAGATAGAATAAAGATAACAGTGCACTAGTAACCTAGTTTAATGTCTTCCAGCTGTCCTGAAAACACTTTAATGGCTTTTAAAAACCTGTCCTGAAACAGAAGAAAAGAATTCATTATGATCCCCCCTTTATGTTTAAGTTTTATTATTTTGGTGTGAGCAGGGTTTCCATGCTTTCAGCAGACTCAAGGACTTTAAAGCAGCATTCATACCCAGCATATGTAACACTACGAAAGTCCTTACTGCACTTCACATTTCACTTGCACCTAATATTGACATTAAAATCTTTGACCGTTGTGAGAAGTCACATTCAAAGAACTTTAATAATATTTCTTAAAATGAATGCTGGTGTTATTCAAATGCAGTTTCTGAAAATTAGTAAATTGTGCATAATTTGTCAGTGGTACTGTAGAAGAATTACATTTCAGAAATTCTCTGTTTTTTCATTCTGGTTTTGACAATCGGGTCTAATTGTTGAAATAAAACCATTAACAAATTTAATTTCAGATTTAGTTCAAGCATTTATAAGGACATGCTTATTTTTAAGTACTTTGCATTCGTCCTTTATTCAACTTGTACTTTAGGGAAGCATGGGAACCCTGTCTGAAAGACACAAAGATGCCAAAAGGCAGATGTGTAATGGTGTGTTGTTTGTGTGTGTATCTGGTACCAGTTGTGGAGGTCCAGACAGCACACACTGATGCACTCCTGTGTCTTTGAGAGTCAAAATCATGCCTGTAAAACACAAAAGCACACTACATAAACATAGAGTACAGGAGACGGCGTGCGCAAGTAAAAACTCCATTTGTTTTGCTTGGATTAATTTAACTTATTTTTACAATCATTCATTTATTTTCTTCTGCTTTTCCAGGGCCAGGTCGCGAGGAAAGAAGTCTCATGAGAGAACCCCAGATTTCCCTCTCCCCAGAATCTTCTTCCAGCTCCTCCGAGGGGATCCCCAGGAATTCCCAGGCCAGCAAAGAGACACAGTCCCTCCAGCATGTCCTGGGTCTTCCCCGAGGCCTCCTCCTGGCCTGGAACACCTCCCTAGGTAGGCATCAAAGAGGCATCTGAAACAAATGCTCAAGCCACCTCAGCTGACTTCTCTCGATATGGAGGAGCAGCGGCTCTACTCCGAGTTCCTCCCGGGTGACAGAGCTCCTCACCCTATCCATAAGAGTGCGCCCTGCCACCCGGCAAAGAAAACTAATTTCGCTTGTAACTTATTTCCGCTTGTATCTGAGATCTTGTCTTTTCGTTCATGACCTAAAGCTCATGACCATAGGTGAGAGTAGGAACGTAGATTGACCAGTAAATTGAAAGCTTTGTCTTTTGGCTCAGCTCCTTTTTTACCACAACAAACCAGTACATCGACCGCATTACTGCTGCACCAATCCGCCTGTCAATCTCACGTTCCATCCTTCCCTCATTCATGAATAAAACCAAAAAATACTTGGATTGATACTTGACTTCTCATCCATGACCTGCCACCTTATCGTAGTGGAGGGGTTTGAGTGCCTGAGTTTGGATTCAGTGTGCAATAAGCTTGAATCCAAAATGTTCATCTGTATTTTACACATGTAAAAAATAAATTTGATGTAACGATGCATCAGTCATATTGACACACTGCCTCTGAAACTTTTGTCCATCATAAAAATTTCTAAACGGGTTTGTTTTGTTTCGCTTTTTGCATCCGAAAAAGCACTTTGAGAGGTGTTCTGACAGTTCAGAGCCACCGAACAAGCAGAAGGCTAAATACAGAATGCCATCATTTGAGCTAAAGATAACAAACACAGAGCATAAAAAAAGACAGAATGTGTCAGACAGTTGAGAACCCCAATATGCTGGATTCACTGACTGGCACACCACTCCCCTGCTGCTGTTTTGGGTGTGTGTGTCCATACATTTGACGTACTGCCCACATTCATTATAATAGAAAGCATGGTCCACTTCTGACCTGTTGCTTCGACACGTCAGCACGGCCACCATCTATTATAATGTCTGTAGGTGCTGTCAGTCTCTGTTCAGGGTTTGTTTACATACGTGAATGTGTAAAGCATCACAAGCAATGCATCAAAATTCCACTGATTTCCTAAAATAAATGCTGCATTTGGGGATAATACAGCTGAGCTCTTTGATAATGAGCTGAACTCTAATTCCTCCTTTTGTTTTTTCGTAATGGATTAATTAATATGCAACAGACTCAGTGTGCAAGGTTTGTTTACATGACAAATTTTTCCCATATATAGTTGAAGTCAGAATTATTGCCCCCCCCCCCCGAATTATTAGCCCCCTGTTTATTTCCACGCCAATTTCTTTTTAACAGAGAGTAGATTTTTTTCAACACAGCTCTAAACATAATAGTTTAATAACTCATCTCTAATAAATGATTTATTTTATCTTTGCCATGATGACAGTCAATAATATTTGACTAGATATTTTTCAAGACACTTCTATACAGCTTAAAGTGACATTTAAAGGCTGAACTAGGTTAATTAGGTTAACAAGGCAAATTAGGGTAATTAGGCAAGTTATTGTATATTGATGAGCTGTTCTGTAGACAAGTGGCTAATATTTTTTTACCTTAAAATGGTTCATAAAATAATTTCAAACTGCTTTTATTCTAGCCGGAATAAAACAAATAAGACTTTCTCCAGAAGAAAAAATATTATCAGACATACTGTGAAAATGTCATTGCTCTATTAAACAAAATTTGTGAAATATTAAAAGAAAACACCAAAAAATTATAATTGGGGCTAATAATTCTGACTTCAACTGTGAATGACTACTATTACTGTGCAAAGACCTTTATTATATCTTTTTAATATAGTTAATAAATAAATAAATAAATAAATAAATAATGTTGATTTCTCTAGCACTGGGGAAATAAACACTTGAAATGCCACAAAATAGCATCAGTAATTCTCTCACCTGATAAACCGCCGACCGTGTCCCAGCTCATGCGGGTGAGGAAGATGTTGTCCAAGCGTGCAATTTTCAGCCTGGATACAAACAAAACACATCAGAAAACATGCCATATGAGCACAGAAGTGGCTAATTAGAGGCCTTTGTTTTGCCTCTGTGAAAATCAGCGAATGCCCAAACGAAAACTCCCATTTTTACACAAATTTTATGCACCTTTCCTCTTTCCCTCCCCCGACACTCCCACCTAAACAGAGCTGAACCCACTTTCCTGACTTTTCCCAAACTAGAGGGGTAAAAACACCCTGCTGAACAGGGGCGTTTCAGGGCTCTTTAAGGATATTTTAGCTCATACAAGTTTGCAGGATGACAAAAAAAATAGTTTTCAAACAAACGGTATGTTTATTACTATATCTAGATATGTTTATGCACAAACAATAGTCTAATGTAAATTATAAAAGCAAAACATAACATAAAACGTAAGCCTTTGGCCTTTAAATTGGCCCTAAATTAAATTCACTAACAAAAATCGCATTATTCACACTGATTGGTGAATAAGGGGAAAATAATATAGGCTATTACAATTTAACACTTGCATGTTATTTGTTATGCTTTATCAATCAGTGTGAGGATTGCTGCTGGCAGAGAGTAATAATTTGTGGAGAGATGTTTGACAGGGCAAGACGCATATCATAGTCGTGCACAAAGCTGATCCCTCACGTCTTCTGACATTGTTGCAATGCATCGTTTGACAGTATTAATTGATAACGGTATCTTAGCCAGTTGTTTTGATTTATCCTCTCCAAATAATTTCTGTTCAATCTCTGGTGTGCATGGCAAAATCAAAGTTTCTGCAATTGTATGCCCATTCTTTTAAGCTGTGTAGGATATTTTTTTAAACGTTTCTTGTCAGTAGCTCTGATATCCGGTGTGTGTCAATTCTTTTGCCTCAAAAAATGCTCTGGGCTTGTGGTAGTATTGGGGATGAGTCAAACGTCTTATTAATTTGGAGGGTCTCATGCATTCATTACCAAGACCATTGGCGCAGATAAAGCTCAGTGGCTGGGTCAGGGACTCTTTACATCGAGAAAATGGAATAAAACAATAGTTCAGGTAACCATCTCGGTATTTTCTGCATTTTGTGTTTCCAGTATTGCAAGCGCTGCGAAACTAAATGTTTGGAGCTTCCTCACTTGGGTCATTACTAGTAGATGATGAAGATGAATCAGTGAGATTTTTTTGTTTCCACTTCTCTTCTCCATCTACACAACATCTTCAGGATCAGTCATCCAGAAACATGGATTCTCCTACCACTGCTATGCTGATGACACCCAGCTATGACTCTCTTTTCACCCTGATGATCCCCCAGTTCCGGCTCACATCTCAGCCTGCCTGTCAAACATTTCACACTGGATGAAAGATCATCATCTTCAGCTGAACCTCGCGAAAACAAAAATGCTTGTAGTTTCTGTCAACCCGACTCTACACCATAACTTTTCAATCCAGATGGATGGGGTAACCATTACTGCATCCAAAATGGTGAAAAGCCTTGGAGTAACGATTGATGACCAACTAAACTTCTCTGACCACATTTCTAGAACTGCTCGATCGTGCATTCGCACTCTATAACATCAGAAAGATCCGACCCTTCTTATCTGAACATGCAGCTCAACTCCTTGTTCAAGCTCTTGTTCTCTCCAAACTGGATTATTGCAACTCTCTACTAGCCGGGCCTCCAGCTAACTCTATCAAGCCTCTTCAACTGCTCCAGAACGCAGCAGCAGCACGAGTGGTCTTTAATGAACCTAAAAGAGCACATGTCACTCCGCTGCTCATCCATTTGCACTGGCAGCCAGTTGCTGCACAGATCAAATTCAAAGCTCTGATGTTTGCTTACAAAACGACCACTGGCTTTGCTCCTTATCTGCTCTCACTTCTGCAGATGTATGTGCCTTCCAGAAACTTGTGTTCAGTGAATGAACGTCGCCTCGTGGTTCCATCCCTAAGAGGAATGAAATCACTTTTCCGAACTCTCGCATTCAATCTGCCCAGTTGGTGGAATGAACTCCCTAACTGCATCAGAACAGCAGAGTCACTCGCTATTTTCAAGAAACGACTAAAAACTCAACTATTTAGTCTCCACTTTCCTTCCTAGTCCGCAATTGCCACTCTGGCTATACCACTAACTGTAAAAAAAAAAAAAAAACTAATCTTACATTACAAATGCTTCCCTTCTTAGACTTTACACACCTGAAACTTGCCTATAGCACTTCTTCATTGTTGCTCTTATAGTTGTGTAAATTGCTTCCTTGTCCTCATTTGTAAGTCGCTTTGGATAAAAGTGTCTGCTAAATGACTAAATGTAAATGTTTCCAGGGGATAAAATAACTGAGGCATCATGATCGTTCTCCTAATTGTCCATCGCAAAAAAAAAGAAGAAAAAAGAAAATATAAAAATATGAAGCGACCCCTACACAGAGCTCACTGAGGCCCACTTGTGAGGTGCTGATATTGAGGGTGGAAAACAGTAGAATATGCTGGACTTTCTTTGCTAGCTTTCAGCTTGACTGTGTAGTTGAGAGCCAGTTTCAATGTCCTGTTGTAAAGTGACATTTCTCCTGCTGTCGTATATAAACTTTTAATTGGAAGTACTGTCTTAATCGATTAAAATGGGATTATTGGTGTCCATGTAAAAGTATTCAATGTTAGTGTGTAAGATCTTACTTGTGCTCCTGCATCAGTCTCTGTGTTCCTTCACCACAGTTAAACAGATACCTGTGCATAAAATACATCCGTTAACACTCTACAATCACTTACATTAATAGTAGTACCAACAATTCAGCATGACATACTGCTTACCTTGTCAGAAGTCAATTTGCATCCAAATACGATTATAGAAATATTTATATAAAACAGAAATACATGTTTAAGTTAGTTTAGAGCAAATGTCTAATGCAAATGTAACCCAGGACAACTAAATATGCGAGTTTCTTTCATGACTGACCATTAAATATTATTTATTTGATCCCATGAACAATCAGTTTGAGTACCATTCTGTTTGTATTATTAATATGCATTCCTTTATTAATTCAGTCCCATTAGGGTTAAGGAAAACATTATTATGGTTTGTTTTGTAAACTACTGATGACATTACTCACAACTTGTATTAAAAACACCATTTGCGATTGTAATTGAGTTTGTTTTCTTTAATCGCAGCACATTAGACTCATTACACAGTTTATTTCACGTTACCTGTTAAACTCGGAGAAGACATACAGAGATGCGCCATTATCTCTGCTTCCCGCGCCGACCACCTGCACATATACGTTGGCGGGACCGTGGTTGTCGGCCTGTCGCCGGTTGTCCCGGGTTTTCAGGGGTCTCCGGGTCTCTTTGAGTGTTTTGCTCCTGCCTGAAGTGTGTGCGTCCATCAGAAACACTGATAAAGACCGGCGGAGGCGCGCTAGCATAATACATAAACAATATAACGCGCGGCTACGAGGAGCTGAGCATCTGAATCTTAATGTCTGGCCAATAAATAACACGAATGTCTCTAAATCGGGCTGTCTGGAGAACAGCGGTTTGAAGGACTCACGTGTGTTGATGCTGTGAACGCACACACTTCCGACGCGCGGTGATGACGTCAGCGCGTACGATGGTGGAAGGACGCACGTACCTATTAAAAAAGTCTTAAATTTTTCTTATTTAATAAATGCTATTAAAGTATATGTAAACGTTTTTAAACAAGCAAATTGAACAATTAAATAAATAAGAGCACCGAAGTAATGTTCTGAAGTAAACATATTTCTTATTTTTCTTCCTAATTTGTTTCGTTTCATCATGTTGGAGATAGTTGGGTCTGTCAGTCATCAGAAGGCGGTTTTTATGCCATCATTGGTGAAACACTGCTCTCTGCAGAGCCACTTGCGCTCCAGCGATAGGGAGCTTGAGCTCCCGCTCCTCCTCCTGTAAGCTGTTGGTTTTAATGCGTACACCCACCCCACCCATATTTTGCATATTTATTTATTTATTTGTTGTTTTATTTATGCAGGAATGTATGTATTATTTACTTATTTATTTATATATTTACATATTTATTTATTTATTTATTTTTTTATCGTTTTGCAGGTTTCGTCCTCCTTACGGAGACCCGGAATGGACGTGATGGTGGGGGGAAAAACTGGGTATATGAGGGAAAAAAAATTATATATATATATATATATATATATATATATATATATATATATATATATATATATATATATATATATATATATATATACATATATATATATATATATATATATATATATATATATATATATATATGTGTGTGTGTGTGTGTGTGTGTGTGTGTGTGTGTGTGTGTGTATCGTAGCCAGCCTGGTGAAAGGGGTGGTTCTTTTTTTCTCAAAATGTGGACCTTTTTGCAGTTATACGTCTCAGTTTCTATTTAACTATGAGATTTAAATACTGTATTTTAGTGATTTTTTTTGCTGAATTAACTAGTCAGATGTTATCATAACCACACTTTTGATGTTTAAAATGAAAAAAAGTCTAATTTTTAAAATATAAATTTATTACATCATATATTATTAGGGGAAAATAGGAATCTGTTAAAGTTTTAAAGTTTAAAAAAACTGTAGCCTACTCTCATTTATTAGACAAAAAACAAACTGGCCAGCACATTCAACTGTCCTCAGTCACAATTTGGCCATTTCAAAAAAACGTAATAATAATAATAATAATAATAATAATAATAATAATTTTTCAAGTCTCTTTAGTAAAAAAATAATAATAAAGATTTGAAAATTCCTGGATATCAAAAATAGCCAAAATGTATTCAAATTAATTTAATATGTTTGGCTTCTGGTGCTTCACACCTCATTGCTCATTTTTATTTCAGAAATAAAGTCCAAGATTTAGAATAAAGTTACCTTACCTGTAAAATGTTTTCTCTGTTTAAAAACAATACAGTAGTGAAAGAAGACTTGTCTTACATCAGATTATTGTCCCACCGAAGCAACAGCCGACAGAGGATGCGTTTGGTCTTAAAGCCTTTCTCGATGGATTATTTTCACTATTTATGGCAGAGACAGATTCTGGACCTCTGTCAGTGAGGGGTTGGACTTCCCAACCACCCTAAACCCCCCTGGCTAAAGGCCTGAAAAGTTAGAGCACGTTTTATGCTTATAGTAAACATGTTTTAATAGAATTTTGACGGTAAAAGCAAACCTACAGGTGTTTCATGCGCAGGTCAGATTTTCTCCAGGTCATAATTTATTTTATTTATATTAATTCTGTCTATAAAATGATTATACCTGTCCAGTTTCACCTGGAATGCATCCCAGATCACTTTCTGAAGTGGTTTGAGTGATCGGATTTATATCAGATCAGAATAAAACGAATGAAGTGAGCCTCAATAACACAGACATGATTGTATATTGAATATAAATATGTTACATTAGTTATATAATAAATATAGTATATAATATTAAATAACGTAAGATAATTAAAAGGCCAAATGTTGGACCTTTTGGCCGTGGGGGTGGTTAGTAGCAAGTAACATGCTATTAGGTTATGTGACCGCTAGATGGCGATCTTGGATAATAAGAAGCTTACCACCACTAGGAGTTTATCAGAGGATTGTATCCTAGCCCGACTCACTTTCTGTTCTTATGTCCCGCATCTGTCTTTAATTATATTCATGTCTCCATATTCTACGGCTTCTAAAAATGTAAAAATATATATTCGATATATTTAATATGTTTTTGTCCACCGACAGCAACTCACCATGACGGAGATTCACGAGTCTCCAATGAGATGTGCTCTTCAGCGCTCACCATGACAACGAGACTCACAGCAATGACATCGCATTGTAAACATTTGCATATGCATTCCTATAAAGCTCGTCGGTTGTCTCTCAGCGTTGTCAGTTCGCTCGGTACTTGTACTTGACCAAGGTGAGTTCAATACCGACGGTACGAGTGGAGCCACGCCAATCCCAACAAGTCCGCTTCGCGAATCTTCACTCGGGCCCGTCTGTGCTGTAGTTCCTTGGAGTTTCCGTACATAAACGCAACAGCCTCAGGGAAACACGGGAGGCCGGTAGTGGGTCCCCGCTGCGAAGGTTATGGTGGGTGGGAGCAGCGGGGCCCACTCATCATCTATTTTAAACTATAGTTTCAAACTTTAGTTTACTATAGTTTAAAATAGAAACCATGGTAACGGTAATGTTTTAGCTGTATGTCTGGCTGTTGTAATGTTTTGCTTTGTTTTTCAGCAGAGCTGTTGCGCAAAGGAGGACTAACCGTTGAAGACAACCGATGGTTATATTCACGAGGGCGCGCATAATAATGTTTCCGGGCTGTTTTCTGAAAGTTTCTCTTGTTTAGATAAGTTTGCAGGTCAAACAAAATAAACTATACTCTTTCTAAACACCTGTCTTGTGTTTTATTTGTCCTCTACAGCAATACACTGTCATATAAGTCTGTTGAATGCATTTGTATGCAATGGTTTGACAATAAAGTAGTCTAACAAATAAATGTTTTGTTATAAATGTACCTTCATTAGTCAACATTTGGCGTAATAAAAAGTTAATCAAAAATGTCCTAAGACATAATGATAATAACTATTTATTATTATTCTGTACGTTTAAAACAGAATGTACTACATATTTAACATGTCATGAACCTACTGTTGTTCAAAAATCTGCTTAATAAAAAATGTCCTAAGACAAGAATGGGTTTGTTTTAGTTTTATGTCAAACTACTGTAGGTTTTATTTAGATTGAATACAGCAGTTATAGCCTACCTATAATATAACATTGGTAGGGAGTTATTTTAATGACCCAAATCAAGAAAAGATTCTCTTACTCAAGTACTTCTAGCTTGCAAAGGTCAAATTTAAGTATATGAAATACATTTTCCAACAACGCAATGCAGTTGTGTGTGCAGGAGATTGTCTTCAAAAACATTGTTGTGCTGGTTGAAAGTCTCTTCATTTTATCCAACCATCCATTGTTCCAATTATCCAACCATCCATCCATCCATCATTCTATCCAACCATCAATCTATCGTTCCAACCATCTATAATTCCATCCATGCAACCAACCATCTATGTATTGTTTCAACCATCCATCTATAATTCCATCCATACACAGTGCATTCGAAAAATATTCACATCGCTTCACTTTTTCCACGTTTTTATGTTACAGCCTTATTCCAAAATTGATTAAATTCATTTATTTCCTCAAAATTCCACACACAATACTTTATAACGACAACTGAAATTGTTGCAAAAAAAAAAAATAAATAATTAAAAAAAATATATCGGAAAAATCAATGTACATAAGTATTCACAGCCTTGAACTACCTTCTTGAAGGGTGTAAAAACAGGGGTAGCGCATTTTTATCAGCTTTAAATGTCAATCGGAATGAACTACCACTCGAATAAACAAATTAAATATAAAAGTAATGAAATAGATGCACTGTATGCGTGTATGTATGCATGTATGTATGTAAGTATATCTATATATATGTATGTATGTATGTGTGTGTATGTAAGTATATATATGTATGTATGTATGCGTGTATGTATGCATGTATGTATGTATGTGTGTGTGTGTATACATTTATATATATATATATATATATATATATATATATATATATATATATATATATATATATATATATATATATATATATATATATGTATGTATCCATCCATAGATGCGGTTTACCAATCAAAACATCCTAAGCCAAACAATTTAAATAACAATTAATATAAATAGTGAATTAAGTAATGCTGACATTAATCACTTGGAAAAAAAAAATCTACAATACTCCCAACGCACTATAATAATATATCCATTAAATATAAAAAAAATAAGCATATATAAATTTAATAACTAAAAATTAAATAAATATAATAAAAGCATTTAAAAAATATGAATCATAAAAACTGCGATTATTAAAAAGTAGCAAAACTGGAGTCCTTTCCATATTCCTCAGTTTTATTTATAATATCAGCACATAGTCGTTGTACAGTGAGGATTACAGAAACCCCGGCCACCTCTGCATCATCATCATCATCATTCACCTTTTACATACAAAAAAAACACATGTTTATTATTAATATCACATACATGAAGAGGAGGGGGACCAGACACGAGCAGATTCCAGTACGGCGAAGGCTTCCCGAATCATATATTCCACAAGTGATTTCAGAAGTATAAATACAATTCCAGGCTTATTTATCATCTCTTTATTTTATATCTGTTTCTTTTTTTTCTTAAGTTTTTTTAAATCACTATTCTGCATCCACGAGAGAGATGACAGCGTGTGTGTTCTGTCAGTTACGTACGTGTGTGTAGGTGTGTGTGTGTGTGTGTGGGTGGGTGGGTTTATACGCTACACAGAAGTGTGTGAGAGTGTGTATGATGAGAAACATTAAGAGAGAGAGAGGGGCAGAAGGAAAGAGAGAGTTTGCTTAAGTTTGTTTTTACTCAAGTAGCTTAAGTACTTGTTTTTAAAGTTTCTATTCCTTTATTTTGACCTTTTGTTAAATTATTATTATGTATTTCTCTGCATGTTTCAAGTGTTGGCAATATTGTACTTTTACAGTCATGCCAATAAAGCAAGTTTGAACTATTTAATTGAAAGAGAGAGAGAGAGAGAGAGAGAGAGAGAGAGAGAGAGATAAAGAGAGATTCTTAAATGTTTTCTTTGTATAGTGATTATTCATTTTTATTTTCTCATTTACTTTCTATATACACTGAAAAAGCTTATTAATTGGATTTACTTATCTATTTTAAGGTAAGTGGTTGCAAACAATGTATATAAGCTGAATGTAAACAAATTAATTAATTAAAGAGCCCCTATTATGGGTTTTTGAAAATGACCTTCCATGCCGTGTGTAACAGCTCTAAGTAAATGAAAATATCTAGCTGAGGTTTAAAGGGTCACGAAACGCCAACACACATTTTTTGAGTGGTTGACAGTCATATATGTGTCCTACGCTGCTAAAAACACTATTAGGACACGTATATGTCACTAAAAAGTGAAAATTATTTCGAGTAAATTCGTTCTTCCGGATTGAACATTTTTGAAGCTGCGTCACGTGCATGAGATCTTCTAGCGTGTAGACTGGACGTCTGTACCTGAGAGTACTTCGTGACCTCTCTGAGTGTGCTGCATTCATTCATTAGAAAGACTTATCAAACCAATCGGCGCACTCTTTTGTGTGTGTAGTGCAACTTCATTAATATGCATGATAGCTTCGAAGACTGTTTGTACCTGTAGAGTGTTCAGACGGCAAAGAGACGGCACGTTGTGTTGCCAAAGCAAGTGAGAGAAGAAGCATTGTTTGGAGATACGGGTCGTCGGTGTTGCTTTTATAATTTGCTGCAGTGCAGGTTTTGTTTTCTTTTTCCCTCTATGAGAGCGCAGCTGGACTCACGTGTGGATCAGTGCACGCGACGCTCGACAGAAATACGTGTCTAGGGAACATTTTTTACCGAGAGCTTTTCTCATCTGGAAATGGTGAGATCCGGATTTGCTGCTCGTTCCAGTTGGTGTTGATTGTCCTGTCTCTACAGATTTGGTAAGTGAGCAATCAGTGGTCTTGTTTATTCAGTTGGTAAAGTTAGTTAATTTCTTCAGCAGTTCTCTTTCAGTGTTTAAAGATGGACCTTAGTTGTAAAGAAACTTGAAATAATGTTACTTTGTTTATGATTTTGAATTTATTTATTTTTATGTTGTGTTGTATTTTGTATACGGGTTGATTTGTTGAATAAATTAAGTTGTTTGGGGACTTTAATTATGACGTCAAAATTGCAGAGCTTACCGGATGTATAAATTGCGTATAGTAATGGATGAAAACAAAGTATGGAACGCTAGGTGAAACACGGTAAAAGGGGCACAGGTATGCGGTTGCTTCACGGATTCCTCCTTCATAAGTTATAGCTCCTAGTTTGAGGGAAAAATAAGGTAATTTGGTTTATTTGTTTAATGTTTAATTGTTGATGTTGGTATATGATGTTGATGTTGGCTTAGTGTTAATTTTCGGGATTTATTTGTGTTTGTTGTTTGTTTATTTTCTCTCTAGTTCTTACGGTGATTCATGATTGAATAATGCGAACAAATTCTATGAAGTGTGACCAATAAATGAATCGTGAACATCAGTGGAAGACTTAGTCATCCTTTAACCAGGACGCTACATTAGTCAAATGATTTCTAAGTTACTAAAGTTTACAGTACATTAATATCACTACAATATTATGGATTGAAAGATCTGCTGTAAACGCTGCTCTCTGAGGTGTAAACATGTAAACACCTTGATCAAACTTACCGTCGTGTAGGATTTTCACTGCATTTTGTGACAGGAATAACATACACGGCTAAGTTACAGAGAAATGCTGAGGGTTTTTTTCTCTCATTCGCCATGCGGTAACAAACATTGCATTAAAAACACAAGCTTCCAGCAGTTCCTCGAATCAAATATCTCGTTTGTCATGAGGGGCATGAATGAAATTCCTAAGTGAAAGTGCCAAACTGCAGTTAAAGTCCACCATTTAATAATTAGGCAAATAATTAGATTACTTATGTCAATGTAAACACAGTCACTGTCTTCGTACCCTACGTCTGTGTGTTTGTTTTGCCTCTGTGAAAATAAGCGCATGCTCAAACCGACACGTCAAATTTTTATGCACCTTCCCCACTTTCCCCTAAACAGAGCTGGACACGCCTACTTTCCTGACTTTTTCCAAAGTAGAGGTGTGAAAGTACCCTGCTGAGACAGGGGGGTTTCATGGCCCTTTAAATCTGAAAGTGCGCCATGTTTAAAACTATTGATTCTTTAGAGAAATAGTCAACTTAGAGTCGAATAAGCAAATCAAGTTGGGTTGGGATCTTTTGTTTAATCGCATCGACGTTGATACAGTACATCACCAAATATGTAGTTCCAGTTCCGGCAAAATGTGAACGCGCTTTCACTTTAGACACTAGCGGAAACGCGTGGGATCACCGTACTGATCATGACAGATAGAAATTTAGCTGAGGGGAATAAAGGGCTCAAGGTCATTTTCACAACAACACCACAGTATAGCCAACCTACTGCTGTGTTTGTTCCTGTCATTGTTATGATTTTTGATACAATAACCTACGCTGCAACGCGGGATTCGCCAACCGTTTGCTACTGAGGAGCAGCAGAGACTATAGGACTTTGTCAATAACTTTTACAGTTCAAATGGGCCCGTTTCTTCTTCCTACGGAGGAATTTTTTTATTAAAATTGTTGCCTCATTTTGTGTAGTTTGCAAAATATGTGTTTAATTGTGTGTTATAGGTTTGGCCCTGCGTGATTCTTCCTTTACCGATTTAAACGCGCTACTGATCCTCTGCTGTTTGCCTTTGCTAGGTCCACCATCAGCTGTTCCTCACACCCGCGGCTGGGTTAATTTTCAAAATAGTTAAATCTTTGCCACTGTGTGGATTAATACTGAATGTGTGTCGTTATTACTTGGGGTTAGGTTTAAGAGTAGAGCAATATGCTGGTGTTTAACTGCATTGCTTTATTGCATTCCTGCATTTGGCTCTCACATACTCTGTGCTGCTTCATATTGTAGCCGTGGTCTTTCTGTCTTGTGCTGAACGCAGTTGACCAATCGCAACAGACTGGGTCATCGCCGCAGATTAGCTTCGTGCTAAAGATCGATTAGGGAACAAATGAATCGCTGAACGATTCATATGGGAGTCGATGGGATTAGGTAAAAATAAACACGTATTATAAGACAATGAAAGTGTTTTTTGAACTTGCATGCATATCATCCTGTTGTTGGAGACCCCTAAAACCAAAATATGACCTTTTATTGCAAAATAGGGGCTCTTTAAATTGAATGGTACTATATTTAATTTGTTTGATTAAATTCAGCCCAAATAATATATTGTTTTCAACCACTTACCTTAAAATAAATAAGTAAATCCAATGAATATTTTTTTTCAGTGTAGTATACACACACTATAAGAAAAAATGCTGGGTTCCACACAATTCCTTTATGCTGTCCTGACACAAATCTTTTAAGTTAACTGATCAGATTTAAGTGGATTGAACATTAAACAATTAAGTTGTGGCCTCAAAAAAATAAAAACTGAACTGTGTTGTATCAGATGAATTTAAATAAGTATCTTGCACAAGCAGGAACAATATATTTGTTTTGAGTGCATGTACCTGTTTGCTTTATTATTTTACAGTTTTACAGATCTATTATTGTTTTACTCTTTAATGTATTGTATAATGTATTGTATAATTGCCACTAAAGCAGTTTTAGAAATTCAATTTGACAGAAAGACTAAAAGAAAGAAAAAAGACAGAGAGAGTAAATAGAGAGTAAAAGAACAATAGAAAAACAGTAGAAAAGATAATAAAAAGAGAGCAAAAGAAAAAAGACAGAGTAAGTAGAGAGTAAAAAAGAGAAAAATGCAATAGAAAGACAGTAAGAAACATAAAAATAGAGATTAAAAGAAAGAAAAAGTGAGAGATAATAAAGAGAGTAAAAGACAGAAAGAGAGAGCAAAAGAGCAATTAGAAAGACAGTGAAAAAGATAAGAGAGAGAGAGAAAAAAGAAGTAAATGGAGAGAATAAAAAAATAAAGAGTTAAAGAGGGCAATAGAAAGACAGTAAGAGAGAGTAAAAGAGAGAAACAGCACTGATTTGAATTATAAAAGAGAGAGAGAGAAAATAGAAAGAGTAAAAGGATGGAAAAGAGTAAAAGAGAGAGAAAGAAAGACTAAAAGATGGAAATAGTATTGAACTGAATTGTAAAATAGAGAGATTAAAAGAGAAAGAGAGAAAAAAATGGAGAGAGTATAGAATTGAATTGTAAAAAAGTAAAAGAAAGAAAGAGAGTAAAAGAGCAATAGAAAGACATTAAGAGAGAGTAAAGGGAGAGAGAAAAAGATAGAAAGTGTTGAATTAAATTGTAAACGAGAGAGAAATTAAATAGAAAGAGTAATAGAAAAAAAGAGTAAGAGAAATTAGAGTAAAAAAGAAAGAAAAAGAGCAATGGAAAGACAGTGAGAGAGTAAAAGAGAGTAAATAGAATAAAAAGAAAGAAAAAAAGAGTAAAAGAAAGATAGTAGAGACAGTGAAAGAGAGAGAGAGAGAGATTAAAAGTGAGTAAATAAGAGATTAAAAGAGAACAATAGAAAGACACTGAGAAAGAAACAGTAAAAGAAAGAAAGAGACAGTAAAAGAGTAAAACAAATTAGAGAGAAAAGTTCTTGCAAACATTAGAAGAACAGGAGAAGAGGCTTATAAGGACAGAATATAAAGCATATTCCAGAAACTCCAGGGCCAAACACTGATGCAATGAACATGATTTTCCTCCAGACCTGTCAGCCGGGTATCCAGACACCTGTAAAGAACCCTCCAGCTAAAGGTACCCGAGTCAGGTCTGCAGACCGGGAGACTTCACCAACCAATGAAAACTCAGTTACAATGGTGGTTCAGTTCTCATTAAACATCAAGCCTTCATTACAGACGGACAGATCAGTGCTGTTGTGTTGAACATGGAGATATTACAGTAAACAGAGAAAGAGAGAGAGAGACAGTAATAGAGTAAAAAAAGAGAAAGAGAGAGAGGGAGAATGAACTAAACACCGGATGATGTCAGATGCTCATTTCCTGGTTTAATACTGCAGTTGTGTGATGAAGCAGATCTGTAGACAGCGTGTGGACGTTCAGATGTGTGTGTGTGCGTGTGTTTATGTGTGTGTGTGTGTGTCAGTCCACGTACATCGGGGAGCTGGGAGACGGTGGCATCTGATCCAGGATCCTGCAGACGTAAGTGGCCACGTCCACCGAGCGCTCCTCGTACATCTGGATGAACGCATGTTTCTGACGGACACAAACAAGACGGAAGAGTCCATTACATTTCATCTGTGCGTAACGGGAGACTTTTAATCACGGCTGCTCAAGCCTGTTCCTGGAGATCTCCCTTCCTGCAGAGTTAAGCTCCAACCCTGATCAGACGCATTTCAACAAATTAAATAGGGCTGTTTCTCCATTCCAAGAACGCAGAGAACGGACTTGCATTCTTGTGAAGACCGGTCTTGCCAGGTGTCCCCGGAAGAACGTACTCAGGAGACCACAAGAACACAGAACATGCCCTGTGAGGAATGAGATGCTGCGTTCTTCCTGATGGTCACATGACCTTCATGTGTTTTAATGGAATATTATTTAAACATTACAGCATTCATACAGCGATTTAATGTTTACCCCCCTTTTCAATTTACATACTATGCATAAAATCATTATAAATATACATTGCACAATATAAATAAAGCAGGTTTTAATACAAATTTTAGCAAACAAACACTCTTCATGTGTTTATTCCTTTATGAAGATGTTCATGGTGATGTTTACATTCATCGTTTCATTTAGGGAAACTCCTGAGATAAATAAGTGTTATCTCTGAGCTCTAATAATATTCATTCATCTTCAGCCGCTTTTCCAGGGCTGGGTCACGGGGGCAGCAGTCTTAGGAGAGAACCCCAGACTTCCCTATCCCCAGACACTTCCTCCAGCTCCTCCGGGGGGATCCCGAGGCGTTCCCAGGCCAGCCGAGAGACATAGGCGCTCCAGCGTGTCCTGGGTCTTCCCCGAGGCCGCCTCCCGGTGGGACATGCCTGGAACACCTCCCTAGGTAGGCATCCAGGAGGCATCCGAAACAGATGCCCGAGCCACCTCAGCTGACTTCTCTCGATGTGGAGGAGCAGCGGCTCTACTCCGAGCTCCTCCCCCTGCTTTAATAATAAATCTATATAAAAGGCTGCGCTTCCCACCTCCAGTCACAATGACTTCTGGGACTTCTAGAGCGAAATCGGTGCTCAAGTCTGCATCGGAGCGTCCTCTATCAAGAACACATTAGGGAAGTTTTTATGCATCCTTCGTTCATGCGGTCTTGAGTATTGGAATTGAACTTTGGCGGTTGATGATGACGTTACACGAGGACACAAGATCGCTGAAGAACGCATACTGAGAAACAGCCTAGGACCTGGACAGCACTTGATAATTACAGTAAGGCGTGTATGATGTGGGTTGAAATCTGCAGGAAGGTAGATCTTCAGGAACAAATTTGATGACCCCTGCATATAACGAATTACAGATTCTTATGAAATAAAGCCTGGAATACACATGGACTTTTATTTTGAAATGTTAACATTTAAGACTAAATTTTTAAAACTATGTAGGAGATTTTTTATTGAACATGAAACGTTTTCAAGTAGTGAAATGATCCTGCTTATTGTACATAATTTCTGCAATCATCTCATTTGAGGTGATTATATGACATTGGCATTTCAGCAAGGGAGCCACTGTTTAATAATAATTTAACATATTAATATATTCTTTTATGAAACCATTACTTTTAATACATTTTGAAATTATCATCTTGTTAAAGCACATTATATTTTATCAAGTACAAACTGCCATTTGTAGCTGAAAAGAAAAAATAAAGCTGACAAATCTGCTACACTAATATTATTAGTTGTAATAATTGTAGTAGATTGATTGTTAATAGCAGCGGTATCAATATAACTCAATTTTTATTAAAAACTACACTCTCGGTCACTTTATTAGGTAAACCTCACTGGTAATAGGTTGGACCCACTTTTGCCTTCAGAACTGTCTTAAGCCTCCTTTCCATTGCACACGACAAGGGACAGACCGGAAGTCATTCATTTCCAATGGAGAGTAGTCTGATACAAGGCAGGATTTCTCCATGCTTTCATGTTGCTGGCACCAAATTCTGACCCTACCATCCGCATGTCACAGCAGAAATCGAGACTCATCAGACCAGGCAACGTTACTCCAATCTTCTATTGTCCAATTTTGGTGAGCCTGTTTGAATTGTAGCCTCAGTTTCCTGTTGTTAGCTGACAGTAGTGGCACCCGGTGTGGTCTTCTGCTGCTGTAGCCTATCTGCCTCAAGGTTGGACGTGTTGTGCATTCAGAGATGCTCTTCTGCAGACCTCGGTTGTAACGAGTGCTTATTTGAGCTACTATTGCCTTCCTATCAGCTGGAACCAGTCTGGCCATTCTCCTCTGGCATCAACAAGGCATTTGTGCCCACAGAACTGCCGCTCACTGGATATTTCCTCTTTTTCTGGCCATTCTCTGTAAACCCTAGAGATGGTTGTGCGTGAAAATCCCAGTAGATCAGCAGTTTCTAAAATACATAGACCAGCCTGTCTGGCACCAACAACCATGCCATGTTCAAAGTCACTTAAATCCCCTTTCTTCCCCATTCTCATGCTCTGTTTAAACTGCAGCAGATCGTCTTGACCATGTCTACATGCCTAAATGAATTGAGTTGCTGCCATGTGATTGGCTAATTAGAAATTTGCACCAATGAGTGGTTGGACGGGTGTACCTAATAAAGTGGCCGGTAAGTGCATGTAGAAATTACTAACATGAATGACAAAAAATATACCAAAACAAAGCAAAAAAAGACAAATGGAGTACAAATACTTGATAAAATAAAATCGGATTTCAATTATAGATTTTTAATCTTTTTTTAATGATTATTTTAATAATATTAATAATTATTTATTTTAAAAGGTTAAGGTTTCCTCCAGCACCAAACAAATTCCATCTCGTGACTTCTTAAGCAATCTAATAGCATCATTTTAGAGTGTATAATTTAATTACTACCATGATTTTCCAGTTTTATATAGTTATTAAATTATGCCTGATTCATCAACTCCTCCATCACGGTAATAACTGTCCATACACAAATAAACAATGTCAGGAACTCACCAGAAGCTCTTTGTACTTTGGCCTTTTTGACTCGTCCTTTGTAAGGCTGCCAGAAAGGAAAACAAATCCAACATTTAATAATAAATCAAACACTTGATTCACAATCCTGATGAAGTCAACACTGAGCTCATGCAGTTCCTCTGATGGGCAGCAGGAGGCGCCGTGTGCATCATGTGATCAGATAATAAATCAACAGCTCCTGCATCCTTCAGCTGAGTCTGCAAACTCAGAGGAAACACTCACAGCATGTGTGTGTGTGTGTGTGTGTGTGTGTGTGTGTGTGTGTGTGTGTGTGTGTTAATGTGAGTTTATGTGTGTTTGTTTATGAGTGTGAGTGGGATTTTCCCACTTTCATACATGATACTACATGCTAGTGTGAGTGTCTGTGTGCTGTATTTGTGCGTTTGTGTCTCTGTGTGTGTTTGTGAGTATGAGTGTTTATCTGGTTGTGTGTCTGTGTATGTGTTTATGTATTTGTGTGAATGTGTTTGTGTGTGAGCACTTGTCTATATCTGTTTGTGTGGTGTGTGTGTGTGTGTGTGTGTGTGTGTGTGTGTGTGTGTGTGTGTGTGTGTGTGTGTGTGTGTATGAATGTAGTATGCGATTGTGTGTTGGTGTGGGTATGTGTGTGTTTTGTGAGTGTGTATGTGCATGCAGGTGTGTTTGTTTATGAGTGTGAGTATGTGTGTGTGTTTCGTGAGTGTGTATGCGCATGTGAGTGTGTGTAGATGTTATCAAATGTGTGACACTACATGTTAGTGTGAGTGACTGTGTTTGTGTTTGTAAGTGTGTGTGTGTTTATGTGGTTGTGTGTCTGTGCATGTGTGAGTGTGTTTGTGTTTATGTATGGGTGTGTATGGGACTGAATGTGTTTGTGTGTATCTTTTGTGTGTAGGTGTGTGTGTGTTTTGTGTGTATGTATGGGTGTGTATGGGACTGAATGTGTTTGTGTGTGTATCTTTTGTGTGTATGTATGAGTGTGTTTGTGTGTGAGCATTTGTCTATATCTTTTTGCGTTTGTGTGGTGTGTGTGTATAATTGTAGTATGAGATTGTGTGTGGGTGTGGGTATGTGTGTGTGTTTTGTGAGTGTGTATGTGCATGTGAGTTTATGTGAGTGTGTTTGTTTATGACTGTGAGTATGTGTGTGTGTGTGTGTGTATGTGCATGCCAGTTTATGTGTGTGATTGTTTATGAGTGTGTTTGTTTATGAGTGTGAGTATGTGTGTGTTTTGTGAGCGTGTATGTGCATGCAGGTGTGTTTGTTCATGAGTGTGAGTATGTGTGTGTTTCGTGAGTGTGTATGCGCATGTGAGTGTGTGTAGATGTTAACAAATGTGTGACACTACATGTTAGTGTGAGTGACTGTGTTTGTTTGTAAGTGTGTGTGTTTATGTGGTTGTGTGTCTGTGCATGTGTGAGTGTGTTTGTGTTTATGTATGGGTGTGTATGGGACTGAATGTGTTTGTGTGTATCTTTTGTGTGTGTGTGTTTTGTGTATGTATGGGTGTGTATGGGACTGAATGTGTTTGTGTGTGTATCTTTTGTGTGTATGTATGAGTGTGTTTGTGTGTGAGCATTTGTCTATATCTGTTTGCGTTTGTGTGGTGTGTGTGTATAATTGTAGTATGAGATTGTGTTTGGGTGTGGGTATGTGTGTGTGTTTTGTGAGTGTGTATGTGCATGTGAGTTTATGTGAGTGTGTTTGTTTATGAGTGTATGTGTGTGTTTTGTGAGTGTGTATGTGCAAGTGAGTTTATGTGTGATTGTTTATGAGTGTGTTTGTTTATGAGTGTGAGTATGTGTGTGTGTTTTGCGAGTGTGTATGTGCATGCGAGTGTGTTTGTTTATGAGTGTGAGTATGTGTGTGTGTTTCGTGAGTGTGTATGCGCATGTGAGTTTATGTCAGTGTGTGTAGATGTTAATAAATGTGTGACACTACATGTTAGTGTGAGTGACTGTGTGCTGTGTTCGTAAGTTGATGTGGTTGTGTTTCTGTGCATGTGTGAGTGTGTTTATGTTTATGTATGGGTGTGTATGAGACTGAATACGTTTGTGTGTGTATCTTTTGTGTGTATGTATGAGTGTGTTTGTGTGCGTGTGTTTGTGTGTGAGCATTTGTCTATATCTGTGTTTGTGTGTGTGTGTGTGTGTGTGCATTAGTGTGTATGAATGTAGTATGAGACTGTGTGTGGATGAGAGTATGTGTGTATGGCTGCATGTTTATGAGTGTGTGACACTACATGTTAGTGAGACTGTGTGCTGTGTTAGAGTTTGTGTGTATATGTGTGTCTCTGTATGTGTGTTTATGTGGTTGTGTGAATGTGTGAGTGTATGAGTAAAGTATGAGACTGTGTGTGGATCTGTATATGTTGTGAGTGTGCATGAGTGTGTGTTTGTGAATGTGTGACTGGTATTGGAGTGTATATGTGTGTGTATGAATGTAGTATGACACTTCGCGTATGTGTGTATATATATGTTTTGTGTGTATGAGTGTGTGTTTTTTAAATGTGTGCCTGGTATTAGAGTGTGTACGTGAGTGTTCGTCTGCATCTGTTTGCGTTTATGTGTGATGTGTGTGTGCCATTGTTTGTATCTTTTTGTGTTTATGTATGGGTGTGTATGAGACTGAATGTGTTTGTGTGTGTATCTTTTGTGTGTATGTATGAGTGTGTTTGTGTGTGAGCATTTGTCTATATCTGTGTTTGTGTGTGCATTTTTTAAGTGTGTGTGTGTGTGTGTATTAGTGTGTATGAATGTAGTATGAGACTGTGTGTGGATGAGAGTATGTGTGTAAGGGTGTTTGGTTTGTGAGTGTGTATGTGCATGTGAGTTTATGTGAGTGTGTTTGTTTATGAGTGTGAGTGTGTTCGTTTATGAGTGTGAGTATTTGTGTGTGTTTCGTGAGTGTGTATGTGAGTTTATGTGAGTGTGTTTGTTTATGAGTGTGTTGCACTACATGTTAGTGAGACTGTGTGCTGTGTTAGTGTTTGTGTGTATATGTGTGTCTCTGTATGTGTTTGAGAGTATGTGTGTTTATGTGGTTGTGTGTCTGTGTATGTGTGAGTGTGTAAGAGTATAGTATGAGACTGTGTGTGTGTTTGTTTGTGTGTGTGTGGTTCTGTATATGTTGTGTGTGTGCATGAGTGTGTGTTTGTAAATGTGTGCCTGGTATTGGAGTGTGTACGTGTGTGAGTGAGTGTTCCTCTGTATCTGTTTGCGTTTATGTGTGGTGTGTGTGTGTGTGCCATTGTCTGTATCTTTTTGTGTTTATGTGCGGTGTGTGTGTGTGTATGAGCGTGCATGAATGTAATAGGACACTGTGCGTACGTGTGTGAGTATGTGTGTATCGGTGTATGTATGAGTGTGTGTCAATGAATGTGATCCTGGAAATGGAGTGTGTACCTGCGTGTGTGTGTTTGTCTTTATCTGTCTAGACTTTGTGTGTGAGTGTATACGTGTGTATGAGTGTCTGTTTGATGTGTCAAGTGTTTGTGTGTGTGTGTGAGTTTCTGACCACAGGTTGACGAAGTTGATGAACTTGGGGGAGAACTGTCTCTCCTCTGAGCTGCTGAGCTGCGGCGGGTCGCCCTTCACCACCTGCGTCAGCTGGTCAAACACACTGTTCCACTTGGGGTAGGGGAAGCGTCCCGTGGCCAGCTCATACTGAAACATTAACAGCAGCACAGAGCATTTAAAACACACACTAAAACCAGCTGCACTGCGGGGTCACGTGACTGATGATGTCAGCCTCACCAGTGTGATGCCCAAACTCCACACGTCCGAGCGCACGTCATAACCCTGTCTGGAGGCGCTGGGGTCTATCCTCTCCGGCTGAAACACACACACACACACATCACTTTGTTTGACATTCTCCCTTTGTACATGTCAGCAGAGAAGGCAAGCCCCGCCCACTAGTGATAATCTTTTCCTCATTAGCATAGGACGTCAGTCTTGTTTTTGCATAGATATATACACTAGATATCGCATAGGGAACCTGAGCATGCGTCAATAGCGCCGCCACATTGGTACAGTGCTCCAAGGACAAATGTCATTCAACCGCACTAGTCAAGACAGTGTTACTACGTGAAGATGCTGGACTTTAGTGCTGTCTACGGGTGTAGTAACAATTAAACAAAGAAAACAAAGCACAAAGGCAGAACATTACATAGGTAAGGTTTCGTTTTTTACGTTTTTTGTATGTTCTGAACTTTTGTGCTAATCAGGTAACGTTATTGATGATAATACAGTCACTTACTGCATTCAATAAGGCAAAGCAGCTCCAACTCGCACTAAACACTCAGCTTATGCTAGTTTTGTTGAAGAAAATCAGCAAACAATGCAAAAGAACTATGACAACGAGATGCTGCGCTGCCAGAAACTTTAAAACGTATTATTGTCGGCTAGTGAACGAGTTGCTCATAACGGAGATTCAATGACAAACGAATCGCTCCCTCCGTCAGTATGAGAAGTGAAAGCAGGAGAGGAGCTGTGTTTCAGGACATGATTAGATCAAATTTAACAGGGAGGGTGAATAGTACATTTCTGTACACACAGACACAAGCTTTTTGTCAGGAATGTTGTGCGGTCACTGATCCATCAATGTAGAAAAGGGATGTAAAATTATAAATTTCATAATAAAAAATAAAAAAAATTACATACTAACATCCAGGAAAACTCCCGATCATAGATATATGTGTATATGTGTATATCTCTGGCTTTGGATGGCCACAGTCCTCCACTGCAGCTTGGTCCCGCATTCATTTCAAAGGAGCGCTACCCTGTTTCAAAATGGCGGCTCTATTGACGCATACCTTCCAATAGACAACAACAGGGTAGGTGACATCTAATGTATATATCTATGTTGTTTTTGAACCACTATGTTGATCCACAGGCAATTGCAGCTCTGCCCTCTTTTAATATAAGCACAATCTCATTTGAATTTAAAGCGACAGCCACCAAAATGACACAATTAGTATCAACCCTAAAAGGGTCCGTTTCAGAGAGTTAGAAAACATTATCTGTGTAATGTTTTGAGCTGAAACTTAATATACACACTCTAGAGACCTCTGAGATTTACTTTAGATCTTTAAAAAAATGGCCATGATAGATCCCCTTTAAGAAAAAATAAATCAACTTAAGGATCCATTTTTATATATATATATATATATATATATATATATATATTTTTTTTTATTTATTTTTTTTTTTTTTAATGAAAGCTAAGGTATAATAATAATAATAACTCTACTTTTAACTACTATACTTTTATTATTAATACTAGAATAGAGGATTGAAGTATTTTTAACTACAAATATCAATTTCTACTTGATGAAATATAATGTGCTTAAATGATTATTTAATAATACAGTGAAAAATAATGAAATACAGTGAAAATACACTTCTACACAGCTTAAAGTGACATTTAAATGCTTAACTAGGTTAATTAGGTGAACTAGGCAGGTTAAGATAATTAGGCAAGTTATTGTATAATGATGGCTTGTTCTGTAGACTATAGAAAAATAAATTAGCTTAAATAGGCTAATAATTATGTCCTTGGTGTGAAAAATGGTGTTTAAAAAATAAAAACTGCTTTTATTCTAGCCGAAATAAAACTAATACAACTTTCTCTTGAAGAAAAAATATTATCAGACATACTGTGAAAATTTCCTTGCTCTGTTAAACAATATTTGGATTTCAGAAGGGGGCTAATAATTCTGACTTCAACTGTATATAATAAAAATAAATAAATAAATAAATAAATAAATAAATAAATATATATATATATATATATATATATATATATATTAACAACATTTTATTATTATTATTATTATTATTACTACTATTACAACAACTATTACATTATTAATAAAAACACATCTCTTATTATTAGTATTATTAGTTTTTCATCAAATACTAAATATACAAAAAAAATCTGCTTTCCTGAACACGTTTTTTTTCCGTAAAACACTAGCAGAGACTTTATTTCTGAATGTTCCAGTTCAGTTTGTCCTAAAACCTCCTATTTCCGATCTAACGGTTTTCTGAATGCTGTAAATATTTCAAAGCATTTTTTCAGCTGGCATGGCTTTAGAAACTCCAGGGTCACGAGTTCACTTTAAAGGGGAATATCCTGAAGTCAGTCTGACTAAACGCATAAAAACAAAGCGCGAGAGGCACATCAGACGGTCCAGACAGCTCAAAACACCACAGAAACAGATGTGCAGCGTCACACACATCCGGCCAGACAGCAGTGTGTGAATGTGTCTCACATCCTAACAGCTGTGCTACCGATGTTTACAGAACGATGACGTCATAATGCAGGGATGAGATCACGGCTCAGATTAGAGAATGACATCATCAGAGCTGAAGTTCATTCATGGACACTCCTGCGGTGACATCACTCCACTGAAATATCAGGAATTAATTTTTCATCAGTAGCCAGTCAAGACTGACTGATGCTCTTCCTCAAACAGTTTACTGAATGAAACCAAAACAGGGCAACAGAGTGGCTCAGTGGTTAGCACTGACACCTTGCAACAAGAAGGTTGCTGGTTCGAGCCCCAGCTGGGTCAGTTGGTATTTCTGTGTGGAGTTTGCACGTTCTCCTCATGTTGGCGTGTTTCCTCTGGGTGCTTCGGTTTCCCCCAAAGTCCAAACACATGCGCTATAGGGGAATTGAATAAACTAGGCCAAAGTGTATATGTAAATGAGTGCTTCCCAGTACTGGGTTGCAGCTGGAAGGGCATCCGCTGCGTAAAACATGTGCTGGATTATATGGCGGTTTATTTCAGTATGCGCATTAAAAAAGTTCATGCAATGTTGTTGTAAGAGATCATGTGATGATAAAAATGTGTGTGAATGGACAAACCATCAGGCTGAGCACACTGTAAAACATCTGAAATGTTATTATGGTCATTCTAAAACACCATAACTGTTTCAGTATTAGTGTTATTATATCATTAATTACCTCCAGAACTATCAAGAGCGTCTGTGCTCTGCAAATAACGCCTTCGAATGCCATCACACGCTTATTTCATGTCAGCATACTGTCTTCTGAGGTCATTTATTAAATAAAGAAAAGATTCACGCAGCTACTCCTGCCTCAGTATATGATGTTTTACTTTTGATATTTGGCACCGGTTAATCAAGAAGTGATGATTTTGTTCTCTTTCACTCACTGGATGGAAACGCTGCTTTATTCGCACATCTTTTATAAGATATTGCAGTTATGCCCATAAATTTAATTCACATCTTTGAATGGAAACATGGCTTTTGAAAGCATGTGTGTGTCTTAAAAAGTTACATGCATTTTTATCGTGGACCTAAATTTTTTTTTTTTAAATAATTGGATTTTATTTATTGCTTACAAAACATTAGCAATATTGTGAGAAAAAAAATCAATAAGTAATTCAAATTAATAATAAATAAACTATACCTATTTTTTTAATGATTTTTTAACAGTTACCTCGATTTATTTATAGCTTAAAATATGCAATAGTGTGAAAAAAAATTATAGTAAACATATATTTAAAAATAACATATATTTATTTTAGTTATAAATATATATAATTTCTTTTATTTAATATATCTCACATAATTAATATCATTATTAATGTTTAATATATTTCCCCAATTTCTGTTTGACGAAGAGAAGATTTTTTCAACACATTTCTAATCATAATAGTTTTATTAACTCATTTCTAATAACTGATTTATTTTATCTTTGCCATGATGACAGTAAATAATATTTGACTAGATATTTTTCAAGACACTTTTGTACAGCTTAAAGTGACATTTGAAAGCTTAACTAGGTTAATTAGGTTAACTAGGCAGGTTAGGGTAATTAGGCAAGTTAAAATATATTTAAAAAAGAAAAGAAAATCAAAGGCTGCTGTGACAATCAAAAATGTCACAGCAGCTGATTGTGATGCAGTGGACGATGAAGAACAAACTGACAAATATCCTCAGTCGTGGACAGCTGATACGAGCCAACCAAGCGTCAGCAAAGAGGTTAGGTGCTTTTAAGTGCGTTGTGAGCACTACCGAACGCAAAGGGGTGAAGCCGCGCCCCTGCTGCAGAAGGAGCGCGTGCTGTAGTATTCTTTCCCGGTAAAATGAGTGTTTGCAGGATCGGAAAATCGCACATTCAGAGAATCCAGCAAACGTAGTCTTAGGAGAAATGTTTCCTAACTACAAAACGCTGCTGAAGTGGAGCTCGTAATTCTGTCTTTGGTCACGAGAAGTCGACTTTCCGAGGCAAAGACCGAATTTAATGACAATTGCAGGCAAGCACCCAGTTCAGGTGGACGCAGAAGGAAGATATGAGTTAAGGCAGATATGAGTTTTTGTTCATTTGTCAAATAATAAATGAATAATTTAGCCTATATGCTCGTTGACAATTTCATTATTAGAATATGAATGAAAAAAGCGATTAGAAAGTATGCAAATTAACTGACGGTCAATAATAGGTTATTACAACAATTTTACAACCCTAAATATATATATATATATATATATATATATATATATATATATATATATATATATATATATATATATTTTTTTTTTTTTTTTTTTTTTTTTTATTATTAATTAAAATAGCCCTTTAAAAATCTCTTACTGCATTTATTAGTTATGGGTATATTTAAAAAACTTATATTGTTTTAATTCAATATGATAGATTACTTTTAAACTTTTTTTGTTTGTTTTTTGCAGATGAAAAAAAAAACTAAATTATTTAAATTTGTTGTCATTGAAAACCAAACTTATTTGACCAGATATTGATTTCTTAACTTGAATAATACTTAACTAAAACAAAACTGGTTCCGTTTTCAAAATAGTTTTGTTGTTCGATGAAAATTAAGATGTTGATGTTGTTTACAAAATACAATATTTCTTTTTAATTAAAAAAAAATGTCAGTAGTACTTTACAGAATAAAATAATAATAGAAAATAATGTACTTGCACAAAACTATAATTGACACAATCTACATAGTAAAAGTGCTATAGAAATAAAGATGAATTGAATTGAATATAATGGTAAATCCAGAGACACTGAGGATTTTTAATTAGTGTCCCCTTGTTTACAGTAGCTGTATACATTATATTGATTTCTGAAGGATCATTACGGAACCTGAAGGGCACTAAAGATTAAAAAAAATCAGCTTTGCATAAAGAAAATAAATTACACTTTAAAAAATTATTACAATATTGCTTTTCCAACTGTATTTTCCATCAAATAAATTCAGCTTTGGACAGCAAAGAAACTTAAAAAAAAACCATTACAGAAATCTTACAAACCACAACTACGTGAACAGTAGTGCGTACTGTATATACAGTATAAGCGAATAAACAAACTTACTGCCATATACGGTCTGCAGCCTGCGTCTCTGGTTTTGGCGATGGAGTCAACCAGCTGCCCACTGATGCCAAAATCACACAGTTTAATGTTGCCTTTCCTGTCCAGGAGGATATTTGATGGCTTTATGTCTGCAGACGGACCAAAAAGAGCTTCAGTCAGAGGAAAACAGCACTGCCTTCACATCTAACCAGTTACAAACAAGAAATCCACAAACTGAGACTCGCTTTAAATGGAAAACTAAAGGGCTTACAATTACACCAATAAATGAAGAGTTCAGATGCAAAAACCTTGAAATGCATCCAAAAATTCTCTTCTAAAATGAGCATTTTTATCAGACTGCTGTGTGTAAGTTCAGTAATTACACTTGTATGGCAAAAATAAGTTATTTTCACTTTACTGTGAAATTTTCCCTGCTCTGTTAAACATAATTTGGGAAATATTTAAAAAAGAAAAAACTCAAAGGGGGGCTAATAATTCTAACTTCAACTGTTTATTGGTTTTGACAATACCTGTGTTCATGTGGACATACACTTAGACTCTAATCAAACACACACAAATAACCTGAACAGAAATAAAAAGAAGCCAGCACAATCATTCAGCGCCTCTCTTACCTCTGTGAATAATTTTCAAGTTTTCTTTTAAGTGGTTAAGTGCTTTCACAGTCTGAAACGACACAGAGAGTGTGTAAATGAATGCAGCGTTCATTAAAACCCAAACAGATCTGAATGCCAAAAAAGGAGACTCACAGCTAATGTTATTTTCCCTAAAATCTCCTCTGGAATCACTTCGTCTAAAGAGGAATAAACATATTTGTAGAATTTGTCGAAGGAGGTAGACATGAGCTCCATGCATATCCAGCAATCCCCCTAGAAACAGAAAACAAGGCGTTATTTTTGAGTATGAATGGCTCTCTCAGGCTGCATTTACACTGCAGATCGTAATGGTCAACTCTGATTTAGTGACTGTATCTGATTTTTGTGATGACCGGCTTACAACAGCTTTTAAAAGTGACTTGTATCTGTTCGTCTTGATTTACACTGCACACAACAAAGGCGCAATGAATAGGAAGAGAAAAAAAAGAGCGGGCGCTGACTGACAGCTGGTAATAAAAGAGAAGTCTTTTCTCCATTCCTGTATTTAATATGTTCACAGGGTTTAATTTTTTTAATTCTTTTTTTATATCTGTTTTACTATCGTTTATGACAGAAAAGTTCTCATTTAGCCATCTTTTAAACCAGTAGGCATCTTAATCTGTGGCGTAGAACAAACTGTGGGGGTCCTGAAGGGGGCCCCTGGTGAAATCACCCTCTGTGGGGGAGGGTGAAGGGGGGGGGAGATGGTCACGGAAATGAAATATTATATTAGTTTATATTGTTTATGTGGCGTATGTTGCTCTCTCTCTCTTTGGGACTCTCCTGTATGGAAGGTAAATCCTGCCAATTTTAAATCAATCAAATAAACATTGGAAATGAAAATGAAAATCAGATTAACAATTTCATTTTAAAACACTGTTCGCAAAATATCTGCCAAAATTGAAAACGAAATGAAATTATTTAATTTTCATTTTCACTTTTACAACACATCATCCCTGTCAAAATGATAATTAAAATAATGTTGCCAATTTAACATTTCATTTTCACTGCATTTCCACGTCAAGACTGCCAATATTAAAATAAAAAGCCACACTGAAAAATAAATTGCAAACACATTTTTACAAAGCTTGTTATTAATGTCACTTGAATACGCCCCTCCCACTAATTAGCATAGGCTTTGCATACAGCTTTAAGTTGAAAATGAAATCGAAAATGAAAACTGAAATGAAAAAGTGTCAATAAAAGGAAAGCTTAAATTTACATTTTCATTTGAATTGTGTCACTATTATAGCGTGAACATTAATAACACGCTTTGTAAAAATTGTGTTTGCATTTTATTTTTCAGTTTGGCTTTTTATTTTAATATTGGCAGTCTTGACGTTGAAATGCAGTGAAAATGAAATGTTAAATTGGCAACTTTATTTTAATTATCAATTTGACAGGGACGATGTGTTTTCAAAGTGAAAATGAAAATTAAATAATTTCATTTCGTTTTCATTTTTGGCAGATATTTTGCGAACGGTGTTTTAAAATGAAATTGTTAATCTGATTTTCATTTTCATTTCCAACGTTTATTCGATTTATTTAAAATTGGCAGGATTTACCTTCCATACTCCTGAAGTCTGATCTGAAATGAAGTATCAGAGTTGATGTCATTTGCTACAGTTTTTAATGACGTGTGACTTTCATTGACAGGTGAAAATGTATCTACCTGCTTACACAGTAGACATGAGTGCACGGATCAGACTCATATCGGATAAATTTCCACATATGAAAGTGGACTGAATCTGATTTGAGTGAATCAGAATCCATGTGATTTGTTCCAGAATTGGGTCACTTGAACCATACAGTGTAAATGGAGTCTCAAAAAAGGTCAGTAGTAGGTAAGCTGATGAAACAGACGAACCTCTCTGAAAAGAGCCCCGTAAAACTGGACGATGTACGGACAGTCGCTGCTCCTCATGACCACATCCAGATCCATCAGCAGCTGCTTCTGTTCTCGCTCGTCTACTGTTGAACGAATCCTCTGGAAAAAACACAAACACACACACACGCTTGAGAAATAAAGAGGCATACAAAAAAACTATTTCAGAACCCGTTACTTCTCAAAGTCAATACAGCAATCTCTATCAGGTCAGAAATTTTCATTTAGCATCTTAGAGCATCAAACCAGGAGGACAAAATAAAGTTTCAAGAGTTAAAAAGCTCAAAATCTACAATTAAAAGAAACAAATCTTAACAGTCTTCTACAATGTGCAACTCAAAGACTGTTAAAATTGAAGAAAATGACAATAATAAATTCATGACTATAGAATAAATTCTGATACACTCTAGAGCTTATTATTATTATTATTATTATTATTATAAAAAACACTTTGTTCTAATTGTCTTGACATTTTCTAAAATAATGTACTGTGGCACATATCAAGCTTCTTTTTAAAGCACTCTCCAGAGTTCTTCTGTAGGTTTAGAGCATGGGTCTTTAACTCAATTCCTGGAGGGCAGCAACTCTGCAGTTTTGCTCCAACCCTAATTAAACACAGTGGATCCAACTAATCAAGGTGTTCAAGACTACTAGAGACTATTAAGCAGGTGTGAGTGGAGGTGGTAGAAGATAACCTATGTACAGCTGCGGCCTTCCAGGAATTGAGTTTGAGACCATTGCTTCAGAGTGTCATGGCTTTCTTTTGACCTTGTGGAGGCCATTTCATGACTGTCTGTGTTTCATCAGCTGTTTTCTTTCTTTAAATAGGATTTAACTGCAATTAGCAGATAATTATTATGCTAAAAATGAAAACTACTACCACTGAAGTCCTTTCTAGAAGGAATAGCATAATAGAATAAAAACATCTCTACTTTTCAACGATGACAATTTCATCAATTCATATTGCCAACAACACTGGTAGAAATGCAGTTCTGAAGCAAAACACACGTATGTATGGCAGAATTGTGAGCCCTTTGGCTTGCCATAGCTTTATGTCCACACCTACACAGGTATTTTTATAAATAGTTTTCCTCTTCATCATTAAAAAGAAAATAAAAGCAAAAAAGTAAATCACACCGAACTAATAATCGGTGATAAAAGCCTTTTATGCTGGATTCACACCAGAAAAAATATTGAAAAAGTATTGGTGCGAGTAAATTGCATACAAGTCAATGCGAAAGTGAGAACAGATTCAAATTAAACCACACTGCAGGTTTTTGTATTATTATTATTATTATTATTATTATTATTCAATGTGCAAAACTGAATGTTTAAAGTGCATCATTTATCACCCTAATGTATTCTGAGGCTGTTTAAAATGAGTCTTCCCAAGATATGTTTAACATAATCAAAGATGGCAAACGTACACAAATCCTTTACTCAAGTAGAAGTACAGATACAAAATTGAAGTACTCACCACACTTTTGTACTCAAGTAAAAGTAACGAAGTAGTAAAAAGTATTCATTACTGCTACCTGTTTTAGTTTAGTTAAAGTTTTGTTTTTTTGTTTTTCCCGGAAGTAGATTGAAAGATCAGAGAAGTACAGTACAGCTTGGTTGGAAGAGGACAAAAGACTTCAACCCCATTTAAATGCCAGATCTAATCAGAAATGTCATGTTTACCTGTGATCTGGTCGACCAAAACGCAACTTAGTCTATTACCCGGAATAATCATGACATCAGTCATGTTTACATCGCTGATTCTGTCTCATCCAAGTTCCTCATTCTTGCCATTATCATGGTAAGCTTAATATACAAGCCTGCATATGGTGTGTGATCAGAGGTTGAAAAGGCCGCGCACTGCAGCACACAGGTGCGTGATGACAAGAAATAATATAGATCGCACCACAAAGCGCATTAAAATGAAAGTAACGAGCCCAATTTTAAGAGATGCAAGGAGTAGAAAGTACAGATATTTGTGTAAAAATGTAAGAAGTAAAAGTAAAAAGTTGTCAGAAAAATAAGTAGTGGAGTAAAGTACTGATACCAGAAAAATCTACTTAAGTACAGTTACAAAGTATTTGTACTTCGTTACTTCCTATCTCTGAACATAATAAAAAGGGGATGATTATTAGTCAGATTTATTAAAGAATGAAAAGACTTAGTGTTCAAAATAAACATATATACACACATACATTCACAAATCTAAACACATAACTCAGCAATCTGACAAACATACATCCTTTTTTGCCTTTATTCCTTTTTAATGTGTGTATGTGTATAGAGAGTGATGTATTGACTATATAAAACAAGACATTTTAATTAAACTATTATAAAATAAAATACACATAATTCATTTGTTCATTAAATACTTCAAACAACTGTAGTAATTCACAAAAACACTACAAATGCATTACTTGTCCAAAGAGCATGAGACGTAATGTTTTTGTTTTGTAACATTGTATAGACCATTATTATCACACTGTCTGGCCTTCTATTTATAACACAGCATTAATTTTTTGACTTCCTGTTTCTTTATAATTGCTTGTGAAATTCACAAGGAATTTCTAAGTGATTTCAACATTATACTTTTATATACAGCACAGTGGAAATGACCATTATGTAAGCGCTAACTAACATAAGCCTTTAGCTTAATATGTAAAATTATGCATAATCATAATATAATTTAGCAAGAGGATAATGCGAATCAAACTTAGTTTTTATTTTTTTAAAGAATTTTAGGGTCAATATTATTAGCCCTCTTAAGCAATATTATTTTTTAATGGTCTACAGAACAAACCATCATTATACAATGACTTGCCTAATTAATCTAGTTTAGCCTTTCAATGTTGCTTTAAGCTGAATATTAGTGTCTTAAAAAATATCTAGCACAATATTATTTACTGTCATCATGGCAAAGATAAAATAAATCAGTTATTTGAGAAAAGTTATTTAAACTAAAGTTATTAAAAATTCCATTAAACAGAAATTGGCGAAAAATATTAAGGGGAGCTAAAAATTCTGACTTCAACTAAATGAAACCAATGTGATATATTGGTACATCTATAATGAATTGCTAGATAGAAGTGTCTGCTGAATGCATAAACCTACACATTATTCTTAATAATAATAATAATAATAATAATTTTTATTTATATAGTGCCTTTCCAGAGCTCAAGAACACTTTACAAGGAATGCAACAAAAAGATAAACAAACATACATGAGGTCAAATATAACAAACTGGAATTACACAAACAAGACCTGAGGGTGCTTTCACACCTGTGAATCGATTCAGTTGTTCCGAAACAGAGATTACAATTGTTACAATGTTGCTCTTTGCTCTTGGAGCGGTTCGCTTTCACACTGCAAAGTTTCTAATCGGACCAAAAGAGCTAAAACAAGTCACGTGCGAGTAAACTCTCCTTACATTGGTCAGAGTGTCAGGGTTTATTTTGCAGCGTCCCGCTAAGCTGTCAGGAGAGGTGGTGGTTTGGTGGGGATTGACAGGGTGCGCGCGCGACGTGTCTGAGGAGAGATGCGGTGGGGAAGGGTGAGAAGGGTGCGCGACGATGCCTATTTGAGGACCTGGAGGGAGACGCGAGATTACCGGGAGATCATCACTCGTTTGCGGGCATCCGGAGACTCACGAAACTTCCCGCCATACTCATAATTCTCTCTCCATATAGCCATATATGCCTATTACATATCCATAAAACACAGTGATACAACCGCGCTCAGATCGGATCGCTTTCTCACTGCAATCGAACCGCTCCAGGGTCCGTTTCAATCGAGCCGAGACCACCTCATTCAAGCGATCTCGGAGCGAATACTTTGGCGCGGAACAGAGTGCGATTGCCCTGTTCACATATGCCAAACGAACCGCGCTAACTGGGCAAACGAGATACGTTCCGAAACAAAAGTGTAGGTGTGAAAGCACCCAAAGAGACATATGAGCGGAGTAGTGGTGGATCAGATTAAGTGGTCAGTTTGGTAGATCAGATGCGAAGCATTCAGAAAATAAGTGAGTCTTAAGTAAGGATTTCAATTCAGAGATATTATTAGCAGAGCGGAGTGAGTGTGGTAGAGAGTTCCAGAGTTTGGGTGCAATAACACTAAATGATCTGCCCCCATTGAAGAGAGGCGGTACCGAGGGACAGCGAGAAGGCCAGAGTCAGCAGCACGTAAAGAGCGAGTTGGGGTGTAGGGGACAAGCATGTTGCAGAGATAGGAGGGTGCAAGGTTATTTAAGGATCTAAATGCAGGAGGAGGAGAATTTTGAATTTAACGCGGTATGCAACCAGGAGCCAATGAAGATCATACAAGATTGGGGTTATGTGAGCAGAACGTTTGGTATGAGTGAGTATTCTAGCTGCAGAGTTTTGAAAATACTGTAATCTGGAGATGAGGCTGGCAGGCAGGCCAATGAAAAGAGCATTACAGTAGTCGATGCGTGAGGAGACAAATGCATGGATGACAGTCTCAGCATCCTTGCTACTGATGAAGGGACGCAGTTGTGAAATGCGCATAAGTGAAAGAATGCAGATCTTACCTTGACGGCCATGATTTGTCCACTGGGTTTGTGCGCCATCTTGTTGACCGAGCCATACGCTCCTCTGCCGATCTCGCCGAGATCCTTCAGGTCTTCTGCTGTGAAATCGCAGTGCTGCTCCGCTGAGATCTTCAGCTTCCCAGACGACTCGATACTGTGTGTTCGCAGCCGCTCTCTGAAAACACACACGCATGTAAAGACGTCTGGAAAGATAACACTCTATTGGATCACTATCCAATGTTATGCCTGTTTTTTTTTATTAATTTCAAGAGTTCACACTTAGCTGATGATTCATTATAAAGCGTGTTTGAGGAGAGAGCCTAGAGATAGCCCTGAGCTCATAAGATCTTCGAGCCTGGGGCTCCCTCCCTTTTGCAGGGCGAGAGGGGAGTTTGAGCTCTGGTAGATCTCGAAAACTCCCCTGCTTATTTATGACAAATAACACACTAGGGATTGCTATGGACAGATATACTGCTGACTAAGAGCTCATCTATGGCGCCAATTTGGATTGGTCAATGCACTTATGTCGCATGTCTTTGGACTGTGGGGGAAAACCGGGGAAACCCACGCGAGCTTGGGGAGAACATGTAAACTCTACACAGAAATGTCGACTGACCTAGTAAGGACTTAGACCAGTGGCATTCTTGCTGTGAGGCGAAAGTGCTAACCAATGAGCCACCGCGTCACGCAATCCAGAAAAAGGGGAGGAGTAGGGGTGGAAGGGGGGATTCTTCAAGATAACTGAAGTAAGAAACTCTGGTTATTTTTTATGAGTTAGGAATCATCTGATTATTGAATCATGTGTTTAGCTAATGCGGGACCAGCCGTGGTCAATCATAAGCAGGTGATCCTCCCGAAAATAGTTTTTAAATAAACTTCACTTCTCAGATTTAAAAATAAAAGTGCTCCTTAAAGGTTGTTCTTAGATGCAAATCCACATGAAGAACACAGTACATTTTTTTAATTAGTAATTTATTTAGTTTAACAAGTTAAATTATACTTTTGGGCTGTTAGTTAGTTAGCTAGTTAGTTAGTTAGTTTGTTTATGTATTTATTTTTTATTTGTTGTTTGTTTGTTTGTTTGTTTGTTTGTTTGTTTGTTTGTTTTTTTGTTTGTTTGTTTTAATCCCAAATCATCAACATTGGCTTTATTCATAGTAAAACCTATACTAAATATACATTATATAACATGCAATCATATCAGTTTCTTAATAAGTATTCAAAGTACAAAAAACATACAAACAACAACACTGAAAAGAGTCATACACAATCTTTTTATTTGGTTAATGATAAACAGGCCGACATGGTGGCTCAGTGGTTAGCACTGTCGCCTAATAGCAAAAACGTTGCTGACTCGAGTAACCGCTAGGCCAGGTTAACATTTCTCTGTGGAGTTTGCATGTTCTCCCATTGTTGTTGTGGATTTCCTCCAGGTGCTCCGGTTTTCTCCACAGTCCAAAGACATGCAGTATAGGTGAATTGAATGGACTAAATTGCTCGAAGTGTGTGTGAATGGAAAGTGTATGGGTGTTTCCCAGTACTGAGTTGCAGCTGGAAGGGTATCCGCAGGGCCGGAACAAGCTGAACTGCCACTCTAGGCAAAGGAGGGCGCAGGTTGTGAGGGTAGTGTCGTGGACGCCGCTCTCTCTATTCTGCCAACCTAGACGCGGATATAACTGAGGGCGCAGGTTGTGAGGGTAGTGTCGCGGACGCCGCTCTCTCTATTCTGCCAACCTAGACGCGGATATAACTGAGGGCGCAGGTTGTGAGGGTAGTGTCGCGGACGCCGCTCTCTCTATTCTGCCAACCTAGACGCGGATATAACTGAGGGCGCAGGTTGTGAGGGTAGTGTCGCGGACGCCGCTCTCTCTATTCTGCCAACCTAGACGCGGATATAACTGAGGGCGCAGGTTGTGAGGGTAGTGTCGCAGAGGCCACCCTCTCTATTCTGCCAACCTAGACGCGGATATAACTGAGGGCGCAGGTTGTGAGGGTAGTGTCGCAGAGGCCACCCTCTCTATTCTGCCGCCCTAGAAGCGGATATAACTAAGGGCGCAGGTGGTGAGGGTAGTGTCAAGGACGCGGCCCTAGACGCGGATATAACTGTGGGCGCAAGAGGTGAGGGTAGTGTCGGGGACGCCGCCCTCCCGCCTAGGTCGCCTCTATGGGCGTGTGGGCCCTGGGTATCCGCAGCATAAAAACATATGCAGGAATAGTGGCGACCTCTGAAATGCCGAATGAAGCTTAATAAGTGAACAAATAATGATAAATAATCTAAAATTCCTCCAGTAGACAGCTTTTGAACATTGCCCTTAAAATATTTCCCAAATAAAAACATTCTCTGACATCATTTAAAATACACATTCTATTAAATTGCAGTTTCTATTAGGCTCTATGCTTGATTCTGATTGGCTGATGAGCATTCTCTGGTGTGCAGTTATTTTTAGATAAATGCACAGATAAAGTAGTTCCGGCATGTTTGGAGTGCATTACAGCTACACATCACTAAACTGAATGATTTATTTCACAACTACAACAGCCCAAAAATGGCAATAAAAAACACAACAGAAGGCATTGGATGGCTTTGGATGAGATGTGTGAGAAACTAGTGGCTGTGGGAACCAGAGTATACGCAGAATAATGTACTCCGGGCCATTGGATTATTAGGGCATAATGCACATTCATGTTTTTACGCCCATTTACTATGTAATGATACAACTGCCCATCATTAATTATTGTTTAAATAATACATTATCTGCATGTGTAGGTGTGAGAGACGATCCATACTCACATGTGTGGGTTCTGGAAAGGAAGTCCGGAAGTGATTCTGGAAGTGGTTTTGATTGGAGGATTGGCAAAATTTAACTTCAGGGCTTTACGTTTACCTGACAGAGGAGGAAGAGACCGCCAAGATAAAACAACACATTTGGGAATAAAAAAAAAACATTTTATATACTAACAAACAAACACAGACAGCATGAAGTAGGGCTGCACAATACTGGGAAAATATGCCATATTATTGTCGAGTGTAGTGATAACGATATTTCTTATAATATAACTAACTCGCGAAAGCTATTTTATCAACTACCAAATAATTTATTAAGTTGTAATATATTTATAATTTATAAGTTATGATGATACTAAAATAAACGGGTAAAACATATTTATTGAAATAATAAAATATTAATAACTATGTAAAGGCACAAACATTTATCGTGCTTTGACACCACTGCAAACGGGAGTGTAAAAATTTGTTTATTAATGGTGGCCGCCACTGATGATGTCAAGGGACATGTTTACTTGTGTCCAAATTAAATAAACCAAATAAAATTTTTAAAAAGTAAAATTTAAAAAAAAAAGATGTTTGCTGACTGTTTGTTCAAACTACTTATTAAAATATCTGAAATGATTCAATTCTTGAGGGTTTGTGTACTTAATTGTGTTCAATTTACTTTAATTTGAAAAAAATAATAATAAAAAAATAAGTTAACCTAATCGAACACAAATCGATTGTGTGGAACGCAGTATTTTTTAAGTCTAATTAGTCAACATGCTGTTTATAGAAGACATTTGGGTTTCATGCTGCATTTCACATTAAAAACTGGGAAATCCAAATTGTACTAACTCTGCTTTTGTTTTGCTTGGGAACTCGTGATCTGAACCAAAGTTGATCGCACTCCATTCTCATCAACCGACATGTACATTTTGATAGGCTCCTGCCGAAACACATCATAGATCATTACCATAAAGTTGACCTAATTTCAAACAATTGGTCATAACTGTAATCACGATTATTTAAATTGGTAATCAGTGGGCCATAAGTCCAAAAAGTTCACTTTCACGTGTCGTTTTATTCTTAACTCTTCATGTTTAATTATTTCTCTATAACACAGAGCGGTTAATGTGAGTAATAAACAAACGCCATGTTTTGACATGTCTATGCATGTATTTGTCCATTAAGGTGCTCAAGTATACTTTAGATCAGGGGTTCTCAACTGGTTTGGCCATGGGACCCACATTTTTACATGGTCATCAAGCCGCGACCCAAATTTTTAGGAACTATAATACAATTTTAAGAATTATAATTAATTTGTATTTATTTGTTAACACACACAAGTAGTGACAGATAAATCATAAGAAAATCACCAAGACTTACAAATAAACAATATTTTATTGCTGTCATTTAACGAAATATATGAAATTATTGAAATATTACAAAGTAAAAACGACAAAAACAGTAAACAGTGGTTAGGGTAAGGAAAGGTTCAGTTACCATGAACTAAACTGAACTGTTAATAAAACATTTTGTCTGGTTTCTAAATGTCGTTTTAATTTTAAAAGTTTTGTGCTCTCTTGTGAGAGCACCTCGCTACTTATGACACACTGAGGTTTTAAAGGGTCACGAAACACCAAAACACATTTTTTGAGCTGTTGACAGTCATATATGTGTCCCACACTGCTAAAAACACTATTAGGACACCTATATTTCACTAAAAAGTGTAAATTGGTTGTTTTTGCGTTATTTCAAGCAAATTCGTACTTCCGGTTTGAAACAAATTTTTGAGGCTGCGTCACGGCCATGACATAATAGCGTTGTATTCCAGCGTGCAGACTGGGCGTCTGTGCCAGAGTGTGCCTTATTACGTCTTACAGTGTGATGCATTAATGCATGAGTAAAGCTTGGTTCAAACCAATCAGCGCGCTCTATTGTGCAACTTCATTAATATTCATTTCTGTCAGTGTTTAGACGACAGACCCACCACGTTGTGTTGGCAAAACAAGCATGAAGTGTTGCTTTTATAGTTTGCTGCAGTTAAGTTTTGTTTTTCATTTTCTCTCTGTGAGAGCGCAGCTGGAGTGTGAATTAACAGTGTACGCGACGCTGCTGAAACGAGGGGGTTTCATGGCCCTTTAAGTCTTTTTTTCATTGTCAATTTATGTAAATTAATACTTTACATAGTCCGGGTCGTACTTGCGCTTCGACATTTGTTTCTATAATTGGTCGTACACGCATTTCAAAATAAAAGTCAAAATGAGTTAAAAATTAAACTTTTGTTGTAATTTTGTCCACACACTCCGCGACCCACTGAAAATGTTCCCGCGACCCACTTTTGGGTCACGACCCACCAATTGAGAAACACTGCTTTAGATGTAAGGCGGCATGTGTACACAACAGCATGCGTTCTCTTTCGTGCTTTTATAAACAGGAACAAATCGAATACACAATCAATTGAGCTCATTCCATGCTGCAAAAGTCACGTTATTTCTACTAATTTTCATGTCAAACAAATGCGCACTGCTAGAAAGGGGGCGGGATATGACGCAAAAATCTAAAATATGAGCCAAAATCGATAACAAAACTGAATTTCGATTAATTGCAAAGCAACACCTTGATCCTTTCGCCAAAACTCGACAGTCGCCACTGCATTTTCTAATAAAAATGAATCACGTTCAGTTATTTTGACGCTCACGTTCGTGGCGGTGTCAACTCATGGTTAGACTTTTAAACATCACAAATAACTAGAAACCTTTGAAACGTAAACTCTGATTCTTATTAACTCTCTTTATCTCCCAACAACACTGTTACTTTCTGCTCTAGGTTTACCTAACAGCACCTACTGGAAAAGTGGGGATAAAAATAGTAAAGGTCCTATGTGATAGTTTTTCAATATATTGTGCAGCCCTACCATGAAGATAAAGTTGCAGGTGTCATTTATTCTGGGATGAGATCTCAAACTAAGTCATGGAGGATGTGGAAGGACAAAAGTTCACCAAAGACATGCACATCTGAGCACCAGGAGAGAAACCCAAAAGCCAGATTTCCTAAAGTCGTCGGGACATGCTGTGGGTTTGAGACATCTTCATCACACAATGTGGAAAAACGGGGAAGACAATGATGGCTTTAGGAAATCTGGCAGCAGAGGAGAGTGACTGCGGTCCCGCATGCTCAAACCCTACGTTTAACACTAGCACATCTTTCCACCAATCTATTCCACTCGCGGCACGCAAGATGAATAAAAAAAAGATCTGATCAAATCCAGACAAAACAAAACGAAAAAATAGACAGAAGGAACTTACCTTCACCTCATGCCAAACCCGACACAAACCCAAACACTAAAATAGGTCTTAAAGGGATAGTTCAACTAAAAATGATAAGGTCACTACATCTTGGATGGCCTGAAGATGAAAAAATTTCAGGAAATGTTTGGGTGAACTATCCCTTTAAACTTTGTGCACACTTTGCACAGTGTACAAGAGATTCATCATCCATTACGAGCACTAAAATGATCCATCTCAAAAAGAGAAGCCAATGCAAACAATTCCAGAACTAGGGATGCACCACAAAAATGCTTTCATCAGAGGGAGATCCAAACCAAAAATGAAAATTAACAAAATAATAATGATAATAAAAACACAGTAAAACTAAAAATTAAAACACTCATGTTGTAGTTATTCATTTATTTTGTTCAGGTTGTCTGTTTTAAGGTGATTAATTAAAGCAGTCTACACTGTAAAAAGCGTAAACTTAAACAAATTACTTCAACTTGTTACAAAGAAATTAATTAAGGTTGACAAACTTAATTTACAACAGTTTTCATTAATAAATTAAGTTAGTTCTTTTAGGTGTAACACGTTTAATCATTTATTTAAGATAACAAGAATGGTACAGTACATACAGTCCAGTACAAATAATTTCCTTACCATGTTCATGTAATAATACTTTCAATGTTTTGTGGCACGTACAAATAGTGTTTACTATTAATAACGAACAACGTACACTTGCCATAAATAAATTACTTAAACGCCTCCGCACTAAAGGATTAAGACTTTGTTTCTAGGTGTAACAGAAGTTTGCGACATTGGGCACAAATGGGACGGGATGTGAATGGACAGAAATATACAGTAGCTGTAAATACCCTGCTACTTGTAAATGAAGATGAAATAACGAAATAAAGCATTATAATTCCTTTATTAACCATTCAAATTTTTTAACAAGCTTTATTATCATTCAATAATAAACTTGTTAAAAAACAATGAGGATTCATTTTGGAAATTAAAACTAAATAAATAAAAGTGCATACATACACATACACCTGTATGTTTGAGGGCATGCAAGTTTTGCACACGAACAGAGGAAATCGGCACGCAAGCAAATAAATTTGCATGCTTGTATTACATGAAAGCGGTTTCGATTTGAAATACTGCGCCCACGACGTTCGTCATTGAAATAACGCCATAGGTAGTTAGAAGATCTGTGTAAAAGGGCTGCCACCACAACTGGAAAAAATCCTTGAAGAAACACTGAACTTAATTTATTACAAAAAATGACATAATTTAGATTTGTCAAACTTAATTCATTTAATTGTAACAAGTCAAAGTAGTTTGTTTAAGTTTTACTTTTTTTACATTGTATGTAATATTTTGGATATGTCATCTAAAAATATGGCATAATATTATTATATAAAATATTCGGATCATGGTGAAAATATATAAATAGGCAAATGGTTTTGGTCACTGGTTCCACTAAAATTCTTTCTGATGATAATTATTGATTTTAAACCACAATTCAGTGCTTAATTTTCATTAAGGAAACATTCATTAACCAAACAAAAGTGACATTGATTCACATTAAAAATCAAAAAGTCAAATCACTAAACCACTAAACCATACGTTGTTTTACTAAAGTCATTTTTTTTATTAAAAAAAATATTAAACTCAAGTGGAAAAAGACACAGATTGTTAACCTAATCTAATTAAATTATGTAAAAAATGTAAATAAAATAATTATTTAAATTAAATAATTATTTAATAAAAATTTTATTGAAATATCAATATACTTAAAACCATATTATGATATAAAGATATTAAAAATATATTTGTTAATGTAGATAATCTGGCTTCATCCTCTATTTATGTGACTTAAAGTAACATTTTAGCTTACAATTGCATTTCTGGTCAGCAACCCTACAGTTATTTCCTACTTTAATGCTCAATCCAATTTAATGCTCTTCCATTTTCTGCATTTTTTTTCTATTATAATCATTTACAGGGCAGTTTCAGCTCATCTCACAACATACAGTTGCAGATTTTAAGCTTGACACATGATATAAAGCAATTCTGTGGGGGACTTTCAGAATGTAATTAACCAAAAAAAGTATAAAACTATAATTCAACGCTTGTAGTCCAACATATTAATGTCAATGACAAAACAAAAATATAGCATTTGACAAAAACAAAAGAAAACATAAAACCAAAAACACAAAAATAACCCTTGAGATTCACAAGAACAAACGTGAAAATGGGGGTAAACAAATTAAGGCTAATTTTCCCTCCACCGCAAGAATGCGAGGATTCGAATAGCAGCGGGGCAACATTTTTCTGAAATCTCACGGCATGTGCGTCCATGTCCCAACAAGCTCGTGTTTGTTCCAGATGCACATGCCAAAAAACATCCAGCAGTGCTTGAACACTAAACAAAATGCACACCAAAGATTTCTACAACCCCCCTCCAAGGCCATATTCACCGCACTGGTTAGTAAAAAGCTGTCTAAAACACCCGAAGAAACAACCACCAGAGCTTCCATTACTGTGTGTGTGTGTGTGTGTGTGTGGCTGAAACACCAGAGACTGATCAACAGAGGAATACATGCATGATTATTGAAGACGTCTGCATAAAAGGCTGATTTCTGTGAGTTTAATCTCTTAATCCAATGAAAGAGAGGACCAATCAACCGTCCAAGAGTCAATCGTTTTGCTCCAAAGTCAATGGAAGCTCAAAATTGTAGACTTGTGCCGATTTCTCACTAGCGCGAAGTAGTGTTTGATTGTGCAAAAGTTTAAGTCCACCACCAGATTTGTAGTTTAGCAGGTTTTGGTTGATGGCGTTATGTTTTGGTCTCCCTCTCTCTCTCTCTGGGGAATGTGTACACTAACGTTTAAAATACAATATGGTTTCTTCTGGGAAAAGTCAGTATTTGGTGTGATCTCATTAGTCCTATGCCACTCTTTTTTGGGATACTGTCCTGAAGTTTTCTGAAAAAAAGCTAGGTAATATTAGATTTCTTTTTGAACTAATAAACATTGCTCTTTATACTATTATATAAAAAGTTTGTCTCATCTGATTTGTATCATAATATTCAGGTCTGGACTCTCTGTAGGCCATTTCATAACAGTCTGTGTTGGAGAGAGAAAAAAAGCTAATAAACCAGGGTCATCTGAATACTATGATTCAGGTGTGGACTCTGTGTAGGCCATTTCATGACAGTTTGTGTTGGAGAGAAAAAAAAAGCTAATAAAACAGTGTCATCTGACTTTTATGATTCAGGTGTGGACACCGTGTAGACCATTTCATGACTGTATGTGTTGGAGAGAAAAAAAGCTAATAAAACACAGTCATCTGAATATTATGATTCAGGTCTGGACTCTGTGTAGGCCATTTCATGACTGAGTGATGGAGAGAAATAAAGCTAATAAAACAGTCATCTGATTATTATGATTCAGGTCTGGACTCTGTGTAGGCCATTTCATGCTGTAAAGTTTTTAAATTTAGGGTAGAATTTGTATTGTTTGATGTACTTTTGTGTATTATGTGTGACATGCTTGTATGCTGCAACCAAATTGTCTTTGGGAAATGAATAAAGACTGACTAATTTCATGACTATCTGTGTTGGAAAGAAAGAAGCAAATAAAACACAGTCATCTGATTATTATGATTCAGGTATGGACTCTGTCTAGGCCATTTCATGACGGACTGTGACGGAGAGAAAAAAAGCTAATAAAACAGTGTCAACTGAATATATGATTCAGGTCTGGACTCTGTGTAGGCCATTTCATGACTATCTGTGTCGGAAAGAAAAAAAGCAAATAAAACACAGTCATCTGAATATTATGATTCAGGTCTGGACTATGTGTAGGCCATTTCATGACTGCCTGTGATGAAAAACAAATTCTAATAAAATGCAAACAGTCATGAAATGTCCAACACAGAATCCAGACCTAAATCATAATATTCAGATGACTGTGTTTTATGAGCACTTTCTGTGTTTTGTTTTTTCCAGACCTTAATATATTGATAAATCTCAGATAAAACAGCCTTAATATAAAGAGGAACTTTGGGAAATGACGAAAGAAATCTAGTATGACGTGTTTGTTTGTTTTTTTTCTTTTTCAGAAAATGTCTTTTTCTCTCAAAATATGATTTCACAGCTTTAGCAGTGTGCTTAGGATCATTATCATACTAAGAAATAAAACTATTCTCAATCAAATGCTTTCCAAAATTATGCATTCAATTATGCATATAACATTCATAATACCATTCATGAAGACAATATTGCAAACACCACTGAAATAAAGCTGTGAAGCAGAACAGACTTAAATTACTCTCCAAATTATTTTGATAAAAAAAATGTAATATTTATTAAATAAATCAAATTATTTTTATTCTGAAAACATTTAGACTAAGCCATTTCTCTCTAATCTGCATTTTCTGTTTAAAGACTGAGTTAAAAAATACCTTTATATATGGTCAAACCATTGATATAACAACAAATGTACTGGTGGTATAAGACTTTTGCACAATACTGTTTGTGGGTTATTTAATGGCTTATCATAACGCAATCTAGACAGAAAGATGGTCAGAATATTGCTGATACAGACATAATACAGTCTGAAGGCATTTACAGAAACACTTGTTGTTCATAATATGCTTGCAAGGCTGAAATATCTTAATGAAAAGTTCCCAAATTAATTCCAGTTCTCATTTATATTTCGAAAACATGCACATGATATTTTGCTCTCTTTTTAGAGTCAAATGGCATCAAAATACCTTAAAGATGAGAAAACATTATGCCATAGAACATTTGTTTGTAATTACTATTTAACTAATTAAACTATTGTTAATATTACTGTCAATTCGATTCATTAAAATATCTTCATTTTTGCATATAAAAAATATAAAGTGTGTGTTCATTACATAAGATCATTATTTATTACTATTATAACTTTATTAAACATGATTGATACCATTTTTGACTTTATAATAACTAAAATGTCTCTTAAATAAATAGTTTAAAAGCATACAAATTCCCAATAAATACACACAACCTAAATGTTAATATTTTTGGGATACTGTCCCGAAGTTTTCTGAAAAAAAAATAAAATAAAGAAATAAAAAACTACTAAAAATGCTACAGATTGTTTTTTTTTTTCGTCATTTCCCAAGGTTCCTCGTTATATTTTATATTTGAGGTTTTATACTTAAGGTTTATATTATTATATATGGACAAAGATATATATTTTTATCAGATATTAATCATAATTTTTAGGTCTGAACTCTGTGTAGGCAATTTCGTGACTGTCTGTGATAGAGAGTAAAAGAAATACTAATAAAAATGCACAATCATGAAATGGCCTACACAGAGTCCAGACTTGAATAGAAGGATACATTTACTAAAATTAAATTTTAATACAATAATAGCTTTATATTAGATTTAATAATTATTATTTAATCAATAATTGGTTATCAATTGTTAAATATTATTCCTTTATTCTTTTATCACTATTATAATCTTTTGTTCTACTGTAGCAGGTTTAGTATGGTAGTAATGCTTTTTGTTAACTTTTTTGAGAGGGGAAAGGTCATGTTTCAATAATAATACAACATCTTCTTTCTTTCCTTTTTTGGAGCAAAACTATCTGCAAAGTGGATCCACCCGCCACCATCAGCATGCAGAACAACAACCGGCACAAGTCTATCAGAGCCCACATGTGGATAGATTAGTGTTGGCCAGAGGACAGGCTTCCCCAAAACCAGTGGACAGACACGGTTCAGAAAGATGTTCTTACTTGGAGGAAGTCCAGACAGGTTTATCTGAAACCCTGGTGGCGAGAAGAACAACGAACACATGGTTTAAACTGAAAAAAAAGATCAACACAACCTTCTCTTCAAAACAATCCTCAAAATCCAAAAAAACGAGCATCTGAACCTGACCTAAAGCAAAAACCTTTGTGCCGGGATGTGCATCAGTGAACCGATAAACATGGGAAATGTGTGTACATGCAGAGGAGATTCACTCACAACAGCAAACCGCAAAAATAATGATGATCAGCAGAACACAAAATAAAGGAAAATACCAGAATGAGGAGAAATGAGGAAGAGAAAATACAAATGAAAACAGTTCTGGGTTTAACGGTTTTGCAGGGTCTCACCGTAGTCCAGCATCAGGGAGGATTGTGGGTAAGAAGAAGCAAGAGATAAAGGGAGAGAAATATCATGAGGGTGAAATACTGCGTTTCATTGGTTAAATATCAGATTTGAAAGAATCCAGATGGAGTTTGACATCGACAAACCATTAAAAAGGCTATTTTGGGGGAAAAACTGCATGTTAGGTTATGAAAACATTGATACAGGATTTATTCTGCAATTGTTAGTAAATTAAGAAGTAGCATATTAAATTAAAGATGACACATTGTAATTCTGAAATGTACTGCAGTAATCTAATTTTTCAACATTTTCTCAAAAGAAGTCATTTTTACAGTGTAATACTGAGGACGTTTTGCAACACAAAACCATAATGAAGATTTGTGTCATGTCTTATGCAACAGCTTTATCTGTACGCTTCATAAATCATGTGAGTTTACTCTTCCTGTGAGTGTATGTGACGCCAATGAAAGAACTTCCCAAACAAAGCAGATTCACAACATTTTCAGGAAATACAGTAAACATGGTGGACATTTTGGAGAAGAACACAAAGTTTAAAAGCAAAACTGATGAGCTTTTACACTTAAATCAATTGTAAACGTCGTCCTGGAAGTAAAATTGAGTGTAAGCCTGGGTTCATACATATATACTCATGTTTAAAACCATCAGCATGAAATTAAGAGCCTTTTGCACCTGGTGTTTTGCAAGATTATTTTAGTAAAGGAAAACTAAAATTGTCGTTAAGTGAAATGAAGTCATTTAAGTTCGCAGTTATAGTGAAACTGAAACGAGCATTTAAATGAAACAAAAACTAACTGAAATAGCAATAATTATCAAAAATATTTATCCTTTTCACAATTACTCATTCTCTGGTAAAAAGTCTAGCTGCGTCCCAAATGGCACACTATACACTATGCACTATGTACTTATGCACTTACACACTCAACAGGATAGTATATGTATGTAGTGTCGTCCCGAATGGAGCACTAATGTTTTTTTTTTACTAAGCGGAAATTCAAACCGTATCCCTGATGACACTTGACAATCGCTAAATTAATGAAATAAATAAGCAAACTATCAAATAATACCTGTCATAAGTATAACCGCATTCACCATCGGGAGCAGGCCCGGATTGGCTAATCGGGAGGACCGGGAGAATTCCCGGTGGGCCGGTCCGTTTTTTGGCCGCGAGGGCCGGTGTCCCTAGCTCCAGAATCTGTTGCTCTCAGCAGTCAGACTTTTTAAATTTATTTATTTACTTGACCACAGCCTTTTTATTCATTATTTTACTGCAACTCTTCTCTTTTCATCTATTTTAATGATTATAAAACTCAGTTGTGTCTCTTTTCTGAACACAGTTAATGTGGTCCAGCGGTTAGCACGTTCGATCCTCGTTAGAGTAACTTATTGTTTTCATTTTTATTGTTAAGACATATAATACTGTTAGGGTTGTTGAACATTTGAAGTTCTAAAGCAGCTGTTTTCTCAAAAAAAGACGTGATAGTGTCATTAGAAACTGATTTGGAAATGACCTTATTTTAATATAGTCAGTCGTCCATTAATACACACTTCATTTTACCGGCTGTAAGAGTGCATCATCCGGGTAATTAAAGTGCACTTATTATTTTTAGAGTTTTCAGTGTGAACACACTACTTACACTGTTTATACTACAAAATGGCGTAAAATAGTGCTTAAGTATGCGAATTGGGACGCAGCTTCTGACCTACGGCTATTTAGAGAAGCACCAGTAGATGGCGCTTTTACAACCAAAAACTTCTTTTCATTTATAATTTAGACTCTACATTGCGTATATTACGATGTGACTATTGTGAATATGACATTGCGATTTTAACGCTGAAATGATATATTGAGCAACCCTAGTTTATAGTAAATAAAAAACAACAGTTGGTCAAAAAACATTTTTGTTCACTGAAATAAAATTGTAAAAATTTGCAGTAAATGAAAAACTAAAACTAACTGAAACGAACAACAGTCACGGAAAAAGTAACCGCAATAACATACAAAATATCAAAATTAATAATCGTTTTCAGAGTTACTCCTTCTCTGGTGAAAACTCTGACCTACGGCTATTTAGAGAAGTACCAGTAGATGGCGCTTTTACAACCAAAAACGTATTTTCATTTATTATTTAGACTCTACAATGTGTATACTACGATGTGACTATTGTGAATATGACATTGTGATATCAACGCTGAACCAATATATTGAGCAACCCTACTTTATTATTATTCACTCTAAGGTTAACTTTTTAAATGACTGGTCAACCGTTTTTCCAACTAGACACTTCTGATTCAGTGATGTGACTATTGCGGATTCACACATTGTGATATCAATAATGAAACAATATATTGTGTAACCCTAATACCTATACATTAACAAAATGCTATGAGTAGGGCCAGACAGAATCTGCAGACATTTTTTGGCTATTTCTGTGCAGAATTTTGTAAAAAATCTGTAGATTTATGAATGATTTTGGGAGTATCATAACAAAAACCTTAAGATATGAAATAAAAAATAATATCTTTTTAACTTGTATTTAATGTTTACAATGCAAATACAATCAGATCCACTTATTTGGTAAACAAAGCAAGTGTCTCATATAATATATATATATATATATATATATATATATATATATATATATATATATATATATATATATATATACTAAGAGACTGAAAATATTACTGTTCAAACTGCATTGTAAATAAATCATAAATCATTTTCATATTAGTCAATATTATTACTGAAATTAATTTTAAAACTGAATAAATATAAATTTACACAAGTAAATTTAGAAGATTCTTTGTGGCCTTAGGCAATACCATTTATACCGATATACAGTAGTTTGTAAAAGTGCATCAGAAGAAAAGAGTGCAGGACACAAAATGAGCTGCAGCAGGAAAAGTGCATAATCCAATTTGTCCTAAACATGAGTCATGCTTTATATCAAGGCAGGTAAAGCAACTTGTAAGATTTAGTTAACACGTGTAGCTTAAAGCATCAGATGCTCCATCTGACAGACACTTTTACTCCTGTCAGATTATCAACTTCTGCTGTTTCAGGTGTGTTTTTTTCCTCTATTACTCAATGTTTTCCTTATAAGAATGCACTCAACAAAATGGAGAAATATTTTTTTATTTCAGCACTGATTGGTAGCTTGATCTTTTTACAACACTAGATTATAAGGCTATGTATTTTATGCTTATGTGGTAATTATGTGGTATCAAAAGTTTTTTTTTTTCTTACAATGTAAACAGAATCAAATAGAAAACCGTGATCACATAACCAGGATACAAAATGAACCAACAATTTTGTGAACCATTCCCATCCCTAGTAGGAGTCAAATCATTCTAAATAAAACACACATTTCACACAAAAAAACACAGTTTCGTTATTAACAAATAATTTATATATACATATATTTAAAAATAAATAAAACCTATCAAATATCAGACAGAAAAAAGACGGAAATATATATATATAATAATTATATATATATATATATATATATATATATATATATATATATATATATATATATATATATATATATATATGTATATATAATTTATTTATTTATTTTTTTTTTTTTGTGCATATCACCAGCTCCAGATCAGATTGAAAGAAAAAATACATCTTAATACCAAGTACAAACAGGGCAGGGCCAGCCAAAGCATTTTACATATTTTATTTTTAACATATTCTAACATTTTTTAAAAAATATATAACAGTAAATAACTTTAACACAATCAATTTTTTAATTATGATTTTTGTGAGATTGACATCAACATGCAGCAGATTGGCTACGTACAGAAGGCTGTCAAATGTTCTCATTTAACTTAATCAAATAATTTTTTTAATCTAACACGCACAGATCATGTCAATAAATAAAGCCCAAAACATTGAATATAAAGTAACAACACGATCTACACAATTATGGCTGCAATTCAAAATGAAACACTAGTTTGGACAGAACACTACGACAAATGAGACAAATTTTAGTCCAAATCAAATGCATAGCATAAAAAAAGTCTATAGTATTTTGATAATAAAAAGCTGAAAGAACTTCAAAAATGTCACTAATACTACAATCTGTCTTTTTTTAAATGTTATGATTAACACAATACAAACAGATTTAAGTTCAGACCTGATTGCTGATTGTTCAAACCTGAATATGTGCACATTCAGACTTTCTCCTTAATAATATAATCTCAGAAAAGTATTATACTTTAGAATCTAAATAGTGAAATCATATTCACAGCCAATGACCATCAAAATACAACATTGTTGCAAATGTTGATTCGAAGTCTTAAATGTGTTTTCAGACCGAATATTCAAAGTATTTTGGTAAACAATAAAAGGAACAATACACTGAGTGAATGTGCGAACATAAAACCAACTTTACCTCACTGCAAACCTGCAACCTTCCAGTTACCAACCCACATCTCTAACCACTACTACACCAGCCATGTCCAAAAATGACTCATTGAAAGGGTCATATTTCAAGCTATAATTAGCACTAACTAGCCTATAAATATCCATATGTGATGTGAAATACAGCGAGAGATTCACAGTCATACTTTGATGACAGGTTAATGCCCACATTCTTCCTTAAACACCAGCTATTGTAGATAGCGATCTAAATGACTAACATTCAATCATGAATACATCATAAATCCAGCTAAATTATGATCATAAACATGTTTATATAAGTTCACGGCAGGAGTTTGCAAACTGTGGGCTATGAGAAGCTAAAGCAGTACATGGAAAATATAATGTGTATATATAAATAATGTAAAGCATGTGAAAATAAACGCTTATATAAGGTAAGAGTAAAATAAATGCTTATAAGGTAAGACTAAAATAAATGTTATATTAAATAAGTAAATGAATAACTATAAATAACTAATAGATTAAAATAAATACATTTAGATTTAAACAAATGTGTAAATATGAGAATTATTTTTTTAAATAAATAAATAAACATCATAAAAGTAAATAGTAAATCAATTAGCAAACTAATAAACCAAAAATAAACTACTCATTAGACATTCGTAATATGTTTATTATCTTTCACTGTATAAATTGGGTCTTTCTTCATACAAGAAACAACATGTAAGCCTATTAATATTAATATTGTGCGTCTATGAATCGAAAATCTTGAAAACAACTGGCTTGTGTGATGGAGAAGTCATCCAGGT
>NC_141023.1:10417500-10427500 GCF_052040795.2 Danio rerio
ACAACTTGGCTTATATCTCGTCTCCATATCCCAACGTTAACATGGGGTACACCTCATTCCCAGAGCCCGGAGGTAACACACACTTTCAGGGAGGTACGTTTTTTATCTTCTTTTTTGTTTTGTTTTACAGTTAAACAGAATATTGTTAAGAGTAGAAACTATCTTTACTTCCAAATTGACAGTGAAACATCTTTTAGTAGAAGACCATAATCCTTAAAGGGATAGTTCACCCAAAAATTTAGCAGTCCTTAGGTTGTTATAAACCTTTATGAGTTTCTTTCTTCTTTTGAACACAAAAGAAGATACTTTGAAAAAAGCTGAAAACCTGCAACCATTCACTTCCATAGTAGGAAAAATAAATATGGAAGTCAATGGTTACAGGTTTTTCGATCCTCAAAATATCTTCTTTTGTGTTCAACAGAAGAAACTCAATGACTTGTAACAAGTAAAGGGTTGAGTAAATTATGACAACATTTAATTTTTGGGTGAACTATCCCTTTAAGTAGGAAGAAAAAAATAGTTTCTAGTGAAACTAATTATTTGTTCATTTCATTCATTTCATTTTCTTGTCGGCTTAATCCCTTTATTAATCCGGGGTCGCCACAGCGGAATGAACTGCCAACTTATCCAGCAAGTTTTTACGCAGCGGATGCTCTTCCAGCCGCAACCCATTTTTGGGAAACATCCACACACACATTTACACACACACACTAATACACTACGGACAATTGAGCCTACCCAATTCACCTGTACCGCATGTCTTTGGACTGTGGGGGAAACCGGAGCACCCGGAGGAAACACACGCGAAGGCAGGGAGAACATTCAAACTCCACACAGAAACGCCAACTGAGCCGAGGTTTGAACCAGCGACCTTCTTGTTGTGAGGCGACAGCACTACCTACTGCACCACTGCCTCGCCCAATTATTTGTTGCTTTACATTTTTTCATTTGTCTGGTAAATGATGCTTAAAATAACTACACTTTGGTAAATCATTCTGTATGTGCTAAACATGACAATGAATTTCTTCAATTAGGATAATTTAAGTCTTCATGAATTCAAAGGCCCCGTTTACACTGTCAGGTCTTGATGCCCAATTCCGATTTGTTGCCTGTATCTGATTTGTTTGCCTGTCTGTTTACACGTTGTTTTAATTGTGACCCATTTCCAATTCATGCGTTTACACTTGCCATACAATTTACAATCTCGCCCATGAATAAAGGCGGGTTCTATCATCTAGTATCTGTGTGGGGGCCGTCATCGCAGCTTGCGCTTATAGTTTATATCCTTTATGATGTCCTCCACCATTCAGAGGAATTTGTGGGTACGAGAGAAATCTCAGGTCTGGAGGGAGCAAATTGTGGCGAATGACCCCTTCCCTCCTCTGTGTTTCCTCTGATGTTGTTTACCGCATCGCCATCTCCACAAACGCTCTTCTTTCTGTCATTTAACTGCGGAGAAACACCACAAAGTCGCAAGTTTAATGATGTACAGTATGGAATGCCTCAATAAATTAGATCTGCCCGTTTACATGACAGTCGCATTGTCACATATCCAATCTATCTGATCTGATTTATTTCCACATATGAAGGAGGCCTGAAACCGATCTCTAAATATCCGAATGCATGCGTTTTTTTCGTGTTTACACGGTCATAGAATAGATCCGATCTGTATCACATACAAGCAAAAAATCTAAATTGGGTCGCATTTAACCGGCAGTGTAAACGGGGCCAGAATGTACATTTATTTATGTACATTTATTTATGTATCCTCAAGCTACCAGTAAGTTTTCTTCAACAGTTTTACAGTCATTTAAGAACATAGGCTGTGTTCGAAATCGCATACTTTCATACTATATAGTACGCGAGCTGAGTAGCATGTCAGAATTCAAAAATCAGTATGCAAGAAGTACCTGGATCACCTACTACATCCGGTGAGATTCTGAAGTGTGCATCTGATGCACGCTGCGCTATCCTATGATGCCCCGCGACAGAATTCATGAATAGGAGTGAAGTGATGCAACTCACAGGTGGGTTACGTGATCATGACAAAATGGCGGATGTTGTACGTCCAAGTTCTGCTCACATTCATACTGCATAAAACATACTTTTCTTGCAGCGGAGCAGTGCATTTCAATTCAAATGCAGTACCTACTGAGTAGTAGACGATTTCTTACACAGCCATAGTCTGTTAACGAGGCTACATATGATGTTAATATCATATTTTAATGCTAGTTTAAGGACAATTTCATCAATAAATCATAAGATACAATGCTACTTCAAATACAGGTCACGTAAAAAATAAATAAATAAATAAATAAATAATAAATAAATAAATAAATAAACAAAATAAATATAAATAAATAAATAAATAAATAAATAAATAAATAAATAAATAAATAAATAAATAAATAAATAAATAAATAAATAAATAAATAAATAAATAAATAAATAAATAAATAAATATGAATATGGCAAATTCGTTCATTTTAACCTGAGGAGTGTGTGTACTAACATCTTTTTAAATGTTTTTTTCTGAAGGTTCAAACCCAGGGACGTATTCTCAAACTACCAGTAAGTTACCAATTCAACCATTAACATCAGATGTAAGATTTTCCACTACCAAAGACCTGATCATTGTTTAAAAAGTGACGAAGGTAGCAGAATGAGTATTCTCTGTTTGAATGGGCGTGGCCAATTTAAGACTCAGGAGTAAACACCACAGCTGTTATTGGCTAACAGTTTTGAATATTAACAGGGCTGAGCAGGCAGTGAAGTAGAACGAGTCGTCAATCTTCAGTGGAGGCGGGGCTTATCCCTATTATTTCAGTCGAATATTCCAGACTGCTGCGTTTTAGCGGACTGCCTTTAATATAAGCTGATTTTGGAGGAAACACAAAAGTGCTGAGTTCTGAAACTTGCAGGATGTTTTTATAATACTAAAACCTCTAATATGCCAAATGATCAAGGGAATTTTGATTTTTTCAGTTAGTAAGCCCTTAAAGAGGACCTTTTATGCAAAAATCACTTTTATAAAAAAGTTGAAACATAGTTTGAACTGTTGTAGGTCACAAGTGTGTGAATATAACCAGCTTCTAAGTGTAAAAGTTATTCATTCTATTATTTAAATTCACATTTGACAAAAACAGTTGACATTCTCCCCTTGTATGCGTCATCAAAAGGGGAAAGCCTCGCCTATTAGTGACAATCTCTCCCTCATTACCAATGGTCATTAGTCTTGTTTTTAAATCTGCCACTATGCTGACACACAGGCATTTGTAGCTCCGCCCTCTTTTGAAAAGAGCACAATCTCATTTAAATTTAAAGCGACAGTCACCAAAATGGCAAAACTAGCACCCAATGCCTAACGCCCCATTCACACGGAGCTTCAGCGTCAACGCTTGACTGAAGGCATGTCTGAAGTTGGGGCTGAAGCTATCGTCACAGAAGCGTCAGCCAATGAAATTCAGTCAGAATTAGGCCACTGTCTAGCTGGTTTATTTGCATACAGCGATCTGATTGGCTGATGCTTTCGTCGGCGCTTGAAAAGTTGAGCTAGTCCCAACTTCTTTAGCGAGCCACGCCTCTGAAGCGGCACCGACGGATCCACAATGGAGTTCGGCAACGTCTGACGTCACCCATTAAAAGTGAATGGGAAGCGTTGATGCTGACACCCTGTGTGAATGGGGCGTAAAAGGGGCAGTTTCCAAAAGTTCTAAAACATTATTTGTGGTGTATTTTGAGCTTAAACTTCACTACGCACTACACACACAGGGAAATCAGATACTTAATTCACATCTCGTCAAAACAAACGGTCAAATGCTTAGCCCTGGCGCTCCAACCAATAGTTTGCTTATACCCCTACCCCCACCCTCAACTCAATATTCTGCATCAGCTAGAAATACGTCAACATAAGGAAATGAAAGCAACTTCTGGTTTTTATTATTAACAAATAATATTATCATATTTGTTACACCACCAGCTAAATTTACTAATGTACATAGTTTTTATACCACTCTTTATACAAATCTATAACATGAGACTATTTGTTTTCAATATTAGCAAAATGATCATATCACCACTAGCATGGCGTGTCAATCATGACGTGTTTGTACAACAAAATACAGATGGTATTACACCGATAATAATCATACGACCCATGAATATTTACAAAAATTGAGCTTTAGTAAAAAGATCACTTATTAGCAATTATTTTGAAAGTTTAAACATTTAAATCAGACATAAATATAATCTGCATCTGGTACTCACTCTTGCGAATGTACACTGAGGGAAACCGAAAGTATTAGTAACAGTAAAAAGTAATATTTTGTTGGGCAAAATCTCATTATATTTTTTACTTCAGTTGTGGGCGTAATGGAGGAAGTGGGGGGGGGGGTCGTGAATGCCCTGCAGTTCAGTGGTTTGAGAGCTATGATATAACAGCTACACAGAGCACCTTGAAATGAGCTGTATATATAAGGGTTGTTTTAATGACTTTTAATGACCACTTTTCTTTTTCTAAAAGGCCCAACTCAGGGGATATATCCTCAAATCAACAGTAAGTTGTTTTTAACATCTCAAACAGTAGAAAAGCAACATTATCTCAGATATAACAGAAATAATATATATTTGTTATCTTTGTCTAAAAGGTCCAAACCCTGGGATGTATCCTCAAGTGAACAGTAAGTTTTCAAAAACACTTTACAATAAGGTTGTATTATTTAATGCATTTACTAACAAGAACACACAACAAACAATACATTACAGTAATTTTTCATTTCTTCATACAGTATTTGTTCAATTGTTAATGTTATCTAATCAAAATATTTATTTATTTCAGAATAAAATCCAATATAAAAAAATACAAATGAAATACTATTTTAATACAATCTTAATATTAATTTTTGGACACTTCATTAAAAACGATGAATAAAATGAACAGTTCAAATATTCACGTATAGGTAAACTGAAAAAATCATTACTATATCACCGTTTTAACTTATTTTAAAAACAATAATTATCTTCGAATGCCCAATAACACCCTTTAATAATGTTTTTCTATAGGTCCAAACCCGTATCCTCAAGCTACCAGTAAGTTTTTTTTCCAACTGTTATGTTCTACAATTATTTAAGAGCATAGTCTTTTAACTAAATACTCTGTTAATATCTTATCAATATGGACCATTTCTTCATCAACACAACATAAAATGCAATGCATACTTTAAAATACAGATCATGTGAAATCATTTGAAAATATATGTGAAAAATATATGAATGTCAAATTCCTTAATTTTAACCTGAGGAGAGTATCCACTAACGTCTTTTAAAATGTTGTTCTAAAGGTCCAAACCCTGGGACGTATCCTCAAACTACCAGTAAGTTACCAATTCAACCATAAACATCAGATATTCCACTGCTAAAAACCTGATGATGTTCAAAAAGTGCAATAAGGGCAAATAGAATAACCATTCTTTTACTGAACTCATTCTACCATCTCCACGCAACCACACCGATGACGTGCTAAACAATAGGCCCTTTTCACAAGACTGTAATGATGCTTTTAACGGTCATCAGCATCTTAAAGCAATGAAAGTTTTTACATTTTGATTGAAAAAAAAACATTTATATGCATTTATGTATGTATTAGATCATCTTTTAATCAAATTACAAAAAACTAAACAAGTGTTTAAGTGAGGTGTTTCTAATACAACGTCTATGGGGACAGGACAGTAAATTAGACGTCGTTCACTCTTCCGGCTGGCGTTATCGGTCTCACACTATTATTTTTTTAACACCATCATGGAGTTTTTCTTCTCTTATTTCAGACAATAGGATTGTCAAAAATGATTTGTTGTACTCTCCCATTCACTGCACTCTAAGTTTACCCAACTATGACTCCACATTTATGGGTTTTTCAGCCATAAAAGTAAAGGGTCCATGCTAGTAGTTCGGCATGTGTTAAATAATAAGCAGAGAGCTTGATTTGTGTGTTTCTGTGCATTACAGCTGTCACGACTACAGTGAGGATGCCCAGCCTGAGTGATTTACCTGCTCAAACTATGTGTCCTCACTGTAAGCTCCAGGTCATCACTATAACAGAGCACTTCTCTGGACTATCAGCCTGGGTGGCCTGCGGATGTCTCGCCCTCATTGGGTAAAACTTAACATTTATACTGCTTAAAGAAATTAATACAACTTAATAGAACTATACTTTAATAAACAATAATGTTTTTAATAGTGCCTCAAGAATTTAACGAGAAACACCACAAAATCTGGCTTGCCATTTTTTTTTAATTGCCACAATTCACTTTGATTTTGTGCAGTATTTGATGAGTCATGTGAAGTTACTGAAGTTTACATTTCTGACAGCACTTCTCACACTGTAAACAATATCTGTTATTTAACAGTTTCAGTATTTTGAAATTCACAAGTGATCTCTTTTTTTTTTAACGGTTGTGAAATCGCATTATTGGATGTTGATCTCTGCTCTGTCCAGTTTTAATGATGAAAACTCAACTCTACAGTTTAACAACGTGATGTTTATTGACATTTTAGTAGTTTGAAATAGTGTTATATATGGTGAAATAAGTCTGTTAAATAACAGAAAATGTAATGGCAGTTTATTACAAGGTTTTTATACAGTAATATACAACACCAACACAGACAATGTCAGACTTGACTGATTGTAATGTCTATTTTGCAGGTGTTGGCCGTGTTGTCTAATGCCCTTCTGGATGGACTCTTGTAAAGATGTTGAGCATCGCTGCCCGAACTGCAACAATATTTTGTGCTACTACAAGCGCCTGTGATCTAGAAACAAACATGTCCTTCTTAGTCGAACACAGGGGTGTCCAAACTCATGGAGGGCCGGTGTCCTGCAGATTTCAGCTCCAACTTGCCTCAACACACCTGCAAGGATGTTTCTAGAAAGCCTGATAAGAGCTTGATTAGCTAGCCCAAGTGTGTTTGATTGGGGTTGGAATTAAACTTTGCAGGACACCGGCCCTCCACAAGCTTGAACATGCCTGGTGTAATGGATCAGCTCAAAACATTTCACTTCACAATAATAACGATAGCATATTGAATCCACAGTCTGTGGTGGAGTTTATACAAATACTTTGATCACTTACAGAACACAAAACAATGACAGAGCTAGCAAAATTTCACTGTAAAACATTCCTTGTAAATTTGTGGTAAGATACTGTCTTTCTGTTTCGCAGTTGCACTGTAATGTTGTCACAGTAAAGTACTGACAGCTTTAGTTACTGCCATTTACTGTTATTTAACAATATTTTTTCCATTTTACAGCTTTGCTGTAATGTCTCAATGTACTGGCAGCTGTGGTTTCTGTTATTTACTGTAATTTACAGTTTTGCTTCAGTTTTATTTTTCCATTTTACAGTTGCTCTGTAGTTTTACAGTAAAGTACTGACAGATTTAGTTACTGCCATTTACTGTAATTTAACCATTTTGCGACACTTTCCATTTAACAGTGGGCTTTAAATTCACTGCTAAATACTGTCAGCTGTAGTTCACGCCAATTACTGTTTTTTCTTTTTATCAGTTTCACCACTGTTTTTCCATGTTACAGTCATGCTGTAAAGTCACAGAAAAGTACTGGCAGCTTTGATTCCGGCCATTTACCATAATTTTACAGTTATGCTGTTATTTTTACTGTAATTTTACTGTAATTTTCACCACTATTTTTTGTCCCATTTTACAATTATGCTGTAATGTCACAGTAAAGTACTGGCAGCTGTGGTTTCAGCCATTTACGGTAATTTAACAGTTTCACCACCGTTTTTATATTTAGTTGCACTGTAATTTGACCGTGAAGAGCTGGCAGCTTTAGTACCAGTCATTTATTGTAATTTAAAAGTTTGGCCATTATTTTGCCATTTTACAGTTGCACTATAATTTCACAGTAAAGTACTGTAATTTATCATTTGCACCATAACTTTTCCATTTTCCAGTTTTGCTGTTATTAAAGTACTGGCAGCTGTGATTCTGGCCATTTACCATAATTTTACAGCTTCAATACTGTTTTACATTTGGTAATTTTACTGCAAAGACCACAGCTTCAATTGTGAAATACAATACAAATTCCTTACCATTTGTTCTACTGTCTGACATGCTAACAGATCGAGTACAAATTATTTACTCTGGGGAAAAAAAGGAAAAAAAGAATGATATAGTTCATTTGCCATTATCAAAAAAACACTGTTAAAACATCTGCTAACAATCTTTTAACAGTATTTTAACAGTGTATGGCAAGTGTTCACAACTTCACTGTATAAAATATGAATATAAATATTGTACAAAACAGAATATTTAATACCTCTGCTTGTAATTGTGGATCTCAGTAATGTCTGAGATTTTGTAGTATTTTAATGTTAGTTTAATGCATATATGAATTCATGTTAATATATGAAACATTCATTTATTCATTCATTCACACACCCACACACACACACACATACACACTCAAACACTACGGACAATTTAGCCTACCCAATTCACCTGTACATGTCTTTGGTCTTTGGGGGAAACCGGAGCACCCGGAGGAAACCCATGGGAACGCAGGGAGAACATGCAAACTCCACACAGAAACACCAATTGAGCCGATGTTCGAACCAGCAACCTTCTTGCTGTGAAGCGACAGCACTACCTACTGCGCTACGGCGTCGCCCCATATATGAAACATTTTATGGCAAATAATTAAACAAACATCATTTAGAAGTGTATACAGTTATATGACATTGCTATCAATCCCTACTTTACTACAATCCTGCACCTTTCACAATTAGCCTCCATTAAATGTGTTTTCAGGGTTAACAACTGTTGTTATTATTAAATAAAGCAGATCAAAATGAGCTTATCATTGACTAAATGAGTTCTTTCTGGACTTAACCTGTGGACCTTAGTAAAGCGCACTATTTTTAATTAACAGCAATTATGTTGATTGTGACCTTCAGTTGTTCGATCCAGGTAATTATTATTTCTCCCCTGAGAGTTTAAATTGTAGCCTGACTGAATCATTTGATCATATACTGCAGTTATTATGCAATTCCCATTCATTACAAAAGTGTTTTCTTTTTTTTTAATGGTTAGATTTTTTAATCTCTTTAATGATTATTACGTTTTCAGGGTCTTTGACGTTTACTGTGAGAATATGTAATGTCAACTTAATTTTTTTTTATCATTTACTTTGTAACTCTTATATGGAGTGTCGATACCACTAAAATATGCTCTGACAGCTTTTTCAGAATAAAGTACAGCTTTAAGGCATCATCAAATGTATGTATGTATATATATATATATATATATATATATATATATATATATATATATATATATATATATATATAATTTTTTTTTCCATTACACACAAAATCTGTTATTGCTATGCTTGTAGAAACATTTGGACCACTCAATGAAAAAAGTACAAGGTACACATGTACACACACGCAATCTGCAAAACAACCAGCAGAGAGCGCAGTAAACTACTTTATAAATCAAGTCACTCCACTAACTACACCAATAATACAAAAACCACATACTGACTTTAAACTTAAACTGAAAAAATCAAATCTAGATAAAAAAATTAAAGCCAATTCAAAATATTAGTATATACAATTTCAAAAACAACAAAAATATATATTACATTGTTTATGTACATGGAACTCTTGCAAAGCAAAGCCTGTTGTGTTTTACTCAAGATTTTCTTTGTTGTTGTTCAAACTGAACATCTGCCAGAAAGTCTCTTAATTATTTCATGGGGAAAAAGATTTAACACTATTTTATAAACCTTTAAAGACAGACCTGCTCCAAGTTTATCAGTGGTGTACAGCAACAAATTACAAATAAATTACTGTAATTGAGTAGTTTGTCTCAAGTAGTTTTTAAATGTGTGTACTTTTACTTTCCCTTGAGTACATTTTAGTGCCTTGTCTGTACTTTTATTCCACTATTTTACTTCAACCTGCAGTCACTACATTTTCCA